>NW_015163629.1:644625-680191 GCF_001447785.1 Gekko japonicus
TGGCCCACGTTAGCGTAGTTCTCGCGAACAAGCGTTGCTGCAGTCGCTCGTCTCTCAGACCACAAACGAGGCGATCTCGGAGGGCCTCTTCCACATTCGCGAAGTTGCAAGGCCGTGCTGCCTTGCGAAGAGCTGCAACGTACTCAGCTATGGACTCATTTGTGTTCTGGCCCCGCTTGTAGAAAGCGTGCCTGCAGGCGATTTCTGACGGCTGTGGAGAGAAATGTGATTTCAGCTTGTCTGTCAAGCTCTCAAAGGATACGGTTTTGAGGTCATCTGGCGCCACCAGTGACCGGGCGATGTCAAAAACGCTCTTTCCACACGAGCTGAGTAGAGTCGCCCTCTTCTTCTCCTCCGTCGTGATGTCATTCGCCTCCAGATGGAACTCAAACCTGGTGAGGTAAGAGTCCCAGTCTTCAGTAGTCGGGTCGAAGCATTCGAACTTCTGGCTGCTCGCGGCCATCGTTATGCGCACAGGCGGGGCCACCAGAGCGGGTGGAGCCTGTGGCTGGCCGGCCTCGGCGATTCCCTCGTTGTCCGACATGGGATCTGCTCTAGCGGGGCTGCCTACCCGCACTAGTATCCCACCCTCGTCGCCAATTGTTAAGTCGTGTGCTTAACAAAGAAGTCGGAGAGTGATTCAGCAAGAATTGCGGTTTATTCTTCAGCTCTGTTACTTCTCCGAACTCGGTACAACGATCAGTCAGCCAGGACAGCTTTACACAGAAGCTGGCCTGCTTTTAAACATTCCCGGCTAGTGTAGCCACACCCTCTGTACAAATAACAACCTATGAGGTTGAAGCAATAACGTCCAATCACAAGCGGTCCCGCTTTACTGCGTGATTGGTTGACACTCTCTGGGCTAGGGCACCTATTGGTTACATTAGGATCCTAGCCCAGGATGAAGCTCAGCATGGCATCTCAATCAGGCAATTCACATATCAGTATTTACATTCACATAGCAGTTATATACATCTCAATACATAACAGTTACTTAGGTGGCAGTCATGGTTATTTACTGCACTCAGTATCACGCTTCTAGGATTGGGCAAAGTCCGCTAAATGAACCAAATATCCCAATCCTCTCCCCTCAGCATGCTGCCACCACGTTCTGCGGCTTGTCTAACCCAGGCTTCGGACAAAAAAGGTGTCCAAATTAGCTTAGCATATCTAGGAGGACGGTAGGGTCACCTACAGCTACGATTGTTGTTATGGATGGTGACTAGGGCTGCCAATTCCAGGTGGGGAAATTCTTGGAAACTGGGGGTGGAGCTTGGGAAGGGCGGGGTTTGGGGGATGAGACCTCATTGGGTATAATACCATAGAGTCTGCCCTTCAGAGCAGCCATTTTCTCCAGGGGAACTGATCTATGTATTCTGGCGAGGAGTTGTAATTCTGGGAGATCTCCAGGCCTCTCCTGGAGGTTGGCTACCCAAATTGTGTCTGTGCTTATCTTATATGCAACTGAGCTGTTGTATAGAAATGTCACAGATTTTTATTTCTTGCATTTCATTGTTTTACGGCCTCATTATTATTCCCCCCCTCCCCTTTATTTGCTATAGAAGGCCTTCACGTTTTGGATGAAGTGAAGTAATCCACGAAAGCTGATGCCGTACGACTCTTATCCTTTTCTGCTGTCACATTTATTGGGCTGCCAGCTCTGAGTTGGGAAATACCTGGAGATTTTGGGGGGTGGAGCCTGGGGAGGGCAGGGTTTGGGGAGGGGAGGGGAGGAACCGCAGCAGGGTAGAATGCCATAGAGTAGGGGTGTCAAACATAAGGCCCGGGGGCCGGAACCAGCCCGCCCAGGCCTCTAACCCAGCCTGCAAGCAACTGGTACGTATAGAAATGTAAGGTACTCCACCTTTTATGGTATCCTTTGGAAAAAAAACTAGTCTTGCATATGATTAAATACATTTATTGGGACGTTTGTGGGTTTCCCAGTAAATCAATTGCTTTCACTGCTCAAATTCAATTGCTTTTGCTTGTGTTTTGAGTAAAAATTAATATTGTTTATTGGGTGTGTCTGTGTCCTTTATAAAGTTTATAAACACTTTCCCTATGAAGAAAGGTTGAAGCGCTTGGGGCTCTTTAGCTTGGAGAAATGACGACTGAGGGGTGACATGATCGAGGTTTACAAGATTATGCATGGGATAGAGCAGGTAGAGAAAGCGGTACTTTTCTCCCTTTCCCACAACACAAGAACTCGTGGGCACTCAATGAAATTGCTGAGCGGTTGGGTTAGAACGGATACAAGGAAGTACTTCTTCACCCAAAGAGTGATTAACACATGGAATTCACTGCCACAGGAGGTGATGGCAGCTACAAGCATGGACAGCTTCAAGAGGGAACTGGGTAAACATATGGAGCAGAAGTCCATCAGTGGCTATTAGCCACAAGGTATAGATAGGAAGTATTGGTCTGGGGCAAGTGATGCTCTGTATTCTTGGTGCTGGGGGGGCAACAGAGGGAGGGCTTCTAGTGTCCCGGCCCCACTGCTGGACCTCCTGAAGGCACCTGGTATTTTTGGCCACTGTGTGACAGAGTGTTGGACTGGATGGGCCATTGGCCTGATCCACCACTGGCTTTTCTTATGTTCTTATGTTCTCATTGTTTATTGGGTTTATCTGATTCCTTTATGAAGTTTATATCTCTGGTCCCTGGCGTTACATTTCATGGCTCACATGGCCCAGCCCAACAAAGTGTCATTTATTTCAGATCCGGCCCTTGTAACAAATGACTTTGACACCCCTGCCATAGAGTCTGCCCTCCGAAGCTGCCATTTCTCCCCCAGGGGAACTGATCTCTGCCTTCTGAAGATCCATTGTAATAGCGGGAGATCTCCAGGCCCCACCTGGAGGCTGGCAACCCTATTGCACAAACTAACACGGCTCCCCTGTTCAGATATCAGGACGCAACGTTGGCTGGAGCGATTGCCGCTTCACCTCATTGCCTTCATTTTAATAATATCCGTGGTAGGAACAGGAGTATGATGAAGAAGATGGGAATGGCGAGACCTGCCCCATCTACACATTTAATATGTCACAGGCTTTCCTTTTGCTGGAGGAGTCAGACCTCTTTATTGGATGTTTGTGTTCAGCGGTTGTTTGGGTGGAAAGAAAAAAAGACAATCTCATTTCAGTTTCATGCCTTGCGCTCCTTCCAAGTATATGATTTGGAACGGAGAAAATTAATTTGGGGGGGGGGGAGAAACACAGGGCAGGCCATAAAAGAATTGTCACTGAAGCATTTCCGTGTCTGCTTGAGATCATTTCTTCAATTCCATGTTGCAAACAGCCGTGGGGGACTCCCCATTTCATCCTAAGTGACAACCACTCGACTCACTGGAAGGGACGAGATGTGTCTATTAACGGGCCTGGGTCTGCGATTCCATTTGAAAATATGATTTGTGCTTCCTTCCTTGACGCTGCCCCATTCTAACTTTGCAGCTGAGGTCCACGTCTGGGGGTTCAGTTTATATTCTAAAAGCTATTCAAAAGAACACTTATGCTGGAATTCAAGCATTGGGATGAGCTTCCTTGTTCCTAGGCAAAGGCTATTTGGAAAACAGTAAAAATGTGAAGCGCTGCGGTGGCTCAAGTGGTTAAGACGCTGAACTGCAGGCTGTGGAAGGTCGGTAGGTCAGCAGTTCGAGACCCGAGTTGCCGCATGACGGAGTGAGCTCCTGTCTCTAGTTCCAGCTCCTGCCAACCTAGCAGTTCGAAAGCCAGAAATTGCAAGTAGATAAATAGGTACCACTTCGGTGGGAAGGTATCAGCGTTCCATGCGCCTTGGTGTTTAGTCATGCCGGCCACATGACCACGGAAACGTCTTCGGACAGCGCTGGCTCTTCGACTTTGAAACGGAGACTCCCAGACTCTAATCTGGGAGAACTGGGTTTGATTTCCCACTCCTCCACTTGCAGCTGCTGATGTGACCTTGGGTCAGTCACAAGCTCTGGCACAGCTATCCTTGAAAAAGAGCAGTTTCTGTCAGAGTTCTCTCAGCCCCACCCACCTCACAGGGTGTCTGTTGTGGGGAGGGGAAGGGAAAGGAGTTTGTCAGCCGCTCTGAGACTCCTTTGGGTAGTGAAGGGTGGGGTATAAATCCAATCTCCTCCTCCTCCTCCTCCTCCTCCTCCTCTTCTTCTTCTTCTTCTTCTTCTTCTTCTTCTTCTTCTTCTTCTTCTTCTTCTTCTTCTTCTTCTTCTTCTTCTTCTTCTTCTTCTTCTTCTTCTTCTTCCGAATCCCAAACCAAGACTCCCATGCATGCACTGAAAAGATGAGTTAACCTGAACCCCTCCCGATATGTCTGTGCGAACACCCTGAGTCCCTCCCCCCATGCTGCCTGGGCCTATTCCATCTGCTGCACATTTTGCAGACATTTAACATTTTCCTTTGAGAGCATCCGCATGCTTCTTCCAGATGTAAAGAAAGCAAATGTGTAAAAAAAACCCCGAGACTGACTCTGTGCGAGACCCTCCTCTCCACAGTGCAGGAAATAGACACAGCTGTCTTCCAGGCAGAGGGGAAAGCCCGGCAGCTGCCCAGTTGCCTCCTGGCCCCAGTCTTGGTGACGGCGGCGTTACTAAGGATGCAGGGAGAGGGCTTAGTGGCTGCCCAGGAAGCGCTGTAGGGTTCGGCGGAGTGAGACTGGATTCCTGCAACCTTCGGGCAGGACGTTCCTGGGAAACCTGTCACTGGGGTCTGTTGTCTGATCAAGGGAGCTCCAAGTCCCACAGTGAAGGAACCAGCTAGCCCGGAGAGAACAGGAAAATGCGGGGGGGAAGCGTGGCTGTTTGCCCTGAAGCAAAATAATGCGCGGCTGCGTGATCAGACGTCCGGTTGAGGTCCCTCGAGGTCCCGTGATTAGGGGGGAGGTGCCGATCACACCACAGGCAAAGAAGTGGGGCGGGGCGGCAAACGGGGTTGTGGTTTTTTTTTTTTTTAAAAAAAACAACCCTGAAGTGTGCGCATGCTCCGTTGGGTGCTTGTGCGCATCCCATGGAGACTTGGGGAAAAAAGGCCCCTTTTTGCGAGGGGACATGGGCGGGCGCCGGATGCCACGACCTACCACCGGAAACGCGATCAGGCGCCCGCCCTTGCCCCGTGGTTTCCGGAAACTAGTACCTCGGAGGTACTAGTTTTTTACCCTGCATCTTCGGCAGGAAGCCGCGGGTGAGCTACGGGAGCTCTATGCTTCCCAGATGTGGCGCTGTGATCGCGCCTGGAAAATCCGCCTATCTTCCGTCTCTGTAGCATGGCTAATGCTCCGTGTGACCGCAGCCATAGTTACTAAAAACAGTTTGTATGGCGATGGCGGTACAATAGTGGCAGAGGACTCTCATCTAGAGAACATGGTTTGATTCCCCGCTCCTCCACGTGAAGCCTGCTGGGTGACCTTGGGCCAATCCCAGTTCCCATGGAACTCTCTCAGCCCCACCTGCCTCAATTCAATTCAATTCAAATACCTTTTATTGGCATACAATATTAGAAGCATTTACCAATAATACAATCCAAAAGAAATTATAAAATAGATAGTCGTGGCTATGTCGGCCTAACTCAAGTTGTCACAAGCTAGATTTGACCATACAAAAGATGCCTGAATCATAAAATAAATTGGCATCCACCTGCCTCACAAAGTGCCTGTTGTGGGGGGAGGAAGGGAAGGCGATTGTGGTGGAGTGGTTAAGAGTGAAGGACTCTCATCCGGAGAACTGGGTTTGATTCCCTACTCTTCCCTCCACATGAAGCCGGCTGAGTGACCTTGGGCCAGTCGCGGTTCTCTCAGGACTCTCTCAGCCCCACCCACCTAACAAGGTGCCTGTTGAGGGAAGAGGAAGGGAAGGCGATTGTAAGCTGCTTTGAGACTCCTCAGGGTAGAAAAAAGTGGGGTGTAACTTCCTCCACCTCCTCCTCCTTGATGTCTTTCCTATCCCTGTGGTAAGTAAAGGAGATGAGGCATCAAAACTCCCCATTCCTCCCACTGTGGACACCCAATGGCATGATGGGCCCAAACCCAACCAACTAGGACCAAGAAGAAAATGGCAACAACAGACTTTGGAGAGAACCACTTTGGCGTGGGGGTGTTGGTGTCAGAGCCAGGTGGGAATCAGAAACTTTAGTACACCCAGGTGGAACCCCATTGGCCCCTTGTGTCACCTGATCCCTGCTTAAATGACAGTTGCAGTACCACCCTCCGGCCATCTGCAGCAGCGGTGCTGCTGTGCAGCAGAGAATAGACCAGCTCATCCTTTTTTAGACAAGCTACTCTTTGGTGACACAAAAGGAAAGGACTTGGATGGATTTGCTAGGACCCCCCCCAGTTCAACTCAGGGATGCTCACAGTGCAAGGAAATCCCAGTTCTGTGGAGATGGTCAGGTGTATTGGTGGTTCTGCCCCTGGGAAACAATTGGTTTGAACCACAGTGAAGTTGGTGGTGGAGAGTGCTGTGAAGTTGCAGCTCACATGGCGACCCTGTAGGGTTTTCAAGGTGAGGGATTTTCAGAGGTGGTTCATCAGTGCCTACCTCTGTGTAGGAGCTGCGGTGGCTCAAGTGGTTAAGACGCTAAACTGCAGGCTGTGGAAGGTCAGTAGTTCAGCAGTTTGAGACCCGAGTGTGCCGCATGACGGAGTGAGCAGTTCGAAAGCAAGAAATTGCAAGTAGATAAATAGGTACTGCTTCGGTGGGAAGGTAACAGCGTTCCGTGCGCCTTGGTGTTTGGTCATGCCGGCCACATGACCACGGAAACGTCTTCGGACAGCGCTGGCTCTTCGGCTTGGAAGCGAAGATGAGCACCGCAACCCTAGAGTCGGATTCGACTGGCTTTCAAGCAAGGGAACCTTTACCTTTACCTTTTACCTCTGTGTAGCAGCCCTGGACTTCCTTGGTGGTCCCCCATCCAAATTCTAACCCGGGCCAGCCCTGCTTATCTTCCAAGATCTAATGAGATCGGACTATCCAGGCCAGGGCTTGAGCCACAGTAAGCTGCAGTAAAGAAGGACAACTCTCCTGTCAGCAAAAAGGAGCGTTAAGTGGCTTTAAAGTTTGAACCGTAAATTTCATACTGGTCTCCTGGGGGATGCCCAGTCTCTTGGGACCTTCCGTGTGGCTGCCAATTTGATGGTCTTGGCCTTGTCGGAAGTTACTGTCAGACGGGGGAGCAGATATGGCCAGGAAAGGAGATGAAGAGAACATAAGGCAAAGCACATTAGAGGAGAATCTCTCTCGAGGGACTAGTTAATTTTAAGTTTCTTTGTTAACAGTTTCATAGTGTATTAGTCTCTGACCTTGCCGGGCTCACCGGAGAATACCTTTCGCATGGCGTCTCCTCTGCTTTGTTCTCTGCTTTTAATTCTCTCATAGATTAATAAAGATGCTGAGAGCGCCTGAAGGGATTGGGGGGGTCATATAAAAAAAAAAGTTTTGGCCCCGCTAGATAGTTTCGGAGGGTAGCCAATGTTGGTCTGCTGTAGAACAGCTATATTTCAAGAGAAGAAGAAGAGGAAGAAGAGAAGAAGAGATTGGATTTATACCCCGCCCTTCACTCGGAGTCTCAGAGCGGCTTACAGTCTCCTTTCCTTTCCCTTCCTCTCCCCACAACAGGGTAGACCTCAGCATGGTACGATGCCACAGAGTCCACCTTTCAAAGCAGCCATTTTCTTACAGGCCACCACCTTGAGGACACCACTCTGGGTTTCTCTTACGAGGGACACTGCTAGCTTCGGGTAGTACCCACTGGCTCCGTTCTTCATTATAAAACTCTCCTGGTTCACTCCAAGGCTTTTAAAACCAGCGGAAATTAGTGACCGGAACTCCGTTGTTTAACAGAATAAACCACTTTACTGTGACACCTCGCATTTTGCTCCAGCACAACCTTAATCAGATACACGTTCCATATGTTCCAACAATTAAACCGCCCCCTGGGATTCTTCCCAAAATGTGTCAGTTCCCTATGGCTGTTAACCTCCAACCGCTCTCCACCTCCTCCCTCACTCTCGGTCCCGTTCATCCCCCTCTGTCCGTTTTCTGTCCATCAACCTCCTGAACATTCCATTTCTCCCCACTGCCCTATGTCTGCACAACGCCCTTCTCCAGGTGTTCCCTTTTTGGAATCCGTCCCAGTCCACCTTTCAAAGCAGCCATTTTCTCCAGGGGAGCTGATCTCTGTCAGCTGGAGATCAGTTGTAAAAGCGGGAGGTCTCCAGGCCCCACCTGGAGGCTGGCAACCCTAACCATGTACCCCCCTTAGTAGCCTCTTCTAAACTGAAAAGTCCCATACTCTACATCTTTTCCTCCTAGGGTTGTTGCATTCTGTTGCATTGGAAGCAGACTTCCAAGGCAGCCCCAACAGTGATTGTATTACAGTAGTCCAACCTGAGTGGCGGCTGGAGAACTGCGGCCAGCTTGTGCCTGTCAAGGAAGTTACTGCATGTTGCGGAGGAGAGCAATGCCCCCATCTGCAAGCCCAGGCCTAGTAACACCCTGAACTATGACCATCATTCTTCAAGGAAGAGTAACCCCTGATAGGACAAACTGCTTCTCCGACCCTCCCAAACTCAGTCTTCTGCATATCTGTCTAAACCAGGGGTGTCAAACATGTGGCCTGGGGGCCAGATGAGGCCCCCGGAGGGCTTCTATCAGGCCCGCAGTGAAACTGGCTGTCTTCTGCTTCTTCTTCCAGTTCTGCTGCTGCTGCGTCATCGTAGGTTTGCAGCTTACAGATACACACCTGAACAACATACTCAAGATTGCAACAGCACAGGCATTTTGATGCAATAATTCAGAGCAAGAGGTGTCAGTCATCAGACACTGTTAAATAAACAAAATATTGCAAGAGTGCTGATGTTTTAAGCATGTTTTTATTTTAAGTTAAAAAAAACCCTTTGCGTTTGTGTCCTTTATAAAGTTTATGTCTCCGCTATCTGGCATTACATTTTATGTCACACATGGCCTGGCCCAACACGGCCTCTTTAATGTCAGATCCGGCCCCTCATAACAAATGAGTTCGACAGCCCTGGTCTAAACCTTTGTCTTGTTGAGGACGGGAAGCTAGAGTACATTTCCCTATTACTTCAAAAGCAATAGGGGTAGGGAGGGCGCATCTAAGAGATTAGGGTTAACCATCCATTTGACGCTGATCCTTTCAGCACCATCGGCGGCTCCCCAGGTATTTCTCCCCCACCATACCACGGCTTGATCCATTCTGCTGCCGCCTTGGGGGGGGGGCGATGCTGTCGCCGTATTTCAAGGCCCGTTTCTACAGCTCCCCTTTCCAGTTGTGCTTCGGCCGTTTCCCCGTTGCCCTTGAAGCAAAGGCAATTGGTTTTCTCCACTTCTGTGGGCATCTGGGATGCGGCTGCTCCCACCCCATATGGGCCTGCGATGCGTGCCAACTGCGGGGCTCAATCACATTAGCAACTCAAAGGCCAGCGAGAAATTTGAAACGGGGGCTGAATGGGCCATGATCCCCCCCCCCCGGAGCCCTCTCCCCAGCTCCAATACAATCTTGTGGCAATAAGAGTCCACAATAAGCCATCATTGTATACTATAGTTTGCTACCTTTTACTTGGCTCATGCTGGTATAGAATTGTCTATTCCAGAATAAGCCCTGCAACGCTCTATCACATTAGCAACTCAAAGGCCAGCGAGAAATTTGAAATGGGCTGAATGGGCGATAATCTCTCCAGAGCCCATTCCCCAGCTCCCCTTTCCCTTCCCCTCCCCACAGCAGACACCCTGTGAGCAATGTTCCCTCTAAGCTGAGCTGGTGTGAGCCAGCTCACAGTTTTTTAGCCTCCAGCTCAGACATTTTTCTCTTAGCTCAGGAAGGAGGGCTCCAGAGCAAACTAATTTATGCAGTAGCCAAATCACTCACTCACAACTTTGATGCCAGTAGCTCACAAAGTAGAATTTTTGCTCACAGGACTCCACAGCTTAGTGGGAACATTGCCTGTGAGGTAGGTGGGGACAAGACAGCTCATGAGAGAACAGCTCTGAAAGAACTTGTGACTGACCCAAGGTCATACCAGCAGCTGCATGTGGAGGAGTGGGGAATCAAACCCGGTTCTCCCAGATTAGAGTCCATGCTCCTAACCACCACACCAAAGTGGCTCTCTGAAGGTCATTCAGAATGCCAAAATCTGAAGAAGAGACATTTGGAAGAATCTGTCCGGCACCCAGACCACTGGCTCTGAAACGATAGCTGACATAGTCTAGAGAATTATATTTGCCTGCCTGACCAGAGACTGGAGTGAGACCCATACTTAAATTTCCCCATTTGGTCTCATTCGCATGGTCGAACGACAAGCCAAGGTACCATAAAGCTCAGCAGAGTGTGGGACGTAAATGACATCCATTGTCTTAGCACTTTACATGCCTAATTTGTTTACTACCTCCATTAAGCATCCTGGCAAACAATTAAGCTTCTGCTGGGGTCGAAGGGTTAAAAAACTGGCACCCAAACGACTCGTCTCTGAGTTTAGCATCAGCCAGGATCGAACTTTAGAGATCAACACTAACAAGGAGAAGCGCCATCCACAATGGCCTTATTTGTTAGAATTTATGCCCCTCGGTAGAATTAATGCCATTAACAATTTATGGGTGGATTTATCGTCCGCACTTCGCGATTGACAAATTGGGTTGGGGGGGAGTCAGAGAGAGTCGCTTCCAATTAAGTAGAATTTCAAACATCATAAGGTTCTTGGGAGGGACGTTTTCCCCTTTCTTTCCAGAGGCCTGGTGGTCTTCGGAAAGGTCAGGCTGTTCAGAGAACGAACGCCAGCTATGGATATCACTTGTGTTTTCTAATGAGCATTGTGTGTGGCTTCGTTAGAGAATCTTTATGAAAAGGGGGGGGGGGATTATTCTTGGGTTGAGTTTGGTCCGGAGTTTTGCTCTAGGAGGTGAAGGAAAAGTTTCGTGCGGGGGATTTTGGTTAAAATCTTAATGGCATTGTTGACGTCCTCGAGAAACCAAAAGAGAGAGTCTTATCGATAGACAACGGTCCTAGGAAAAATTGAAGGCAGCAGGAAAAGAGGGAGGCCTGACATGAGATTGACGGACTCAGTCAAGGGAGCCACAAGGGCCCTCAGTTTGCAAGACTCAAGCAGGGCTGTTAACGAGAGGACGTTGATCTATAGGGTGACTGTAAGTCAGAAGTGACTTGACAACACTTAACACACACACACACACACACACACAGAGTATTATGACAAAGTTTGAGTCCAGTGGCACCATTAAGACCAACAAAGTTTTATTCACGGTATAAGATTTTGTGTGCAAGCACACCTCCTAAGAGCCAGTTTGGTGTGGTGGTTAGGAGCATGGACTCTAATCTGGGAGAACCAGGGTTGATTCCCCACGTCTCCACATGCAGCTGCTGGTGTGACCTTGGGCCAGTCACAAGTTCTCTCAGAGCTGTTCTGGAAGGAGCAGTTCTCGAAAGAGGTCTCTCTGTGTTGTGGGGAGGGGAAGGGAAAGGAGACTGTAAGACACTCTCCTCCTCCTCCTCCTCCTCTTCTTCTTCTCTGGACAAAACTTTGTTGGTCTTAAAGGTGTCACTAGACTCAAACTTTGTTCTGCTACTCCAGACCAACACGGCTACCCCACCTGAATCTATCTACACAGTATTATGGGTAGAGTTCCTTCTTTGTAGATTCTCCTTGCCTTCCACAAATAGATCCCCAATATTTCGGTTCTTTTGCAAGCACATTCTTTCCATTTCTTTCTTTCTTTTTTTTTTAAAAAAGTACCCGTTAGGTACACTTTTATTATTTTTCATATTATACACAACAAACATACATATGACATATCACAAACAACCACTTACAAACATAAAACATGCAATGAGATCAGTATACTTTCTTATAACTCTATTACCATATTAAAAAGTTTCTTTAGGTTTGTTTACGGTTCTGTGTACTCTCATCTTTTTACCATAGTTTCTATTTAACTAAAAGAGATTGATCCTACCAAAAATTTCATCACTTTGAATTATGCATTTATATTGTACCAGTCATACAGTTTTTTCCACGTCTTTTCAAATGTTGGGTCTGTTGTCCCTCTCATCAACGATGACAGTTTATCATTTCCCGCCGTCTCCAACAGTTTATTCACATACTCTTGCTTCTTTGGTGCTTCCATTTGTTTCCAATATTTTGCATATGGTATTCTTTTCCTTTCCATTTCTGACCCAAAAGTTTAGTTGCTGGATTGGGCCAACTCATTTTCAGTCTGCCCAGCAGTCTCGTTTGATTTCTGGAAATCCAATCAGCAATAGAGGCCATTCGTCTGTTGCTCTCTCTGAGAGCGACTTGGCCTAATCATCCCTGCTTTGTACTGTACACTGCAGAGTTTTTTGACATACGACGATACTCCTCTCACAATTCCAAGCCCTGGTTTGATAGGGAATACATTGCAGTCGAGCACCTTGTGGTAGAACAATACAGATCATATAGGGAACAGAATCGGCCAAGGCTCCCGCCAGAATGGTCTGGGTTGAAAAGAAAATACAGTGTTTTCATCAAAAGGGAAAAAAAATTGCAGGCCCAGGCAATGCTCCCTATAAGCTGTGGAGTCTTTTTTTAAATATATATAAAGTTATATTTATTATTTTACAGAGTATATTCATACTTATACTGATATTTATATACATATAACATAAGTGAGTCTATTGCTTATTCTTTTCCTTTATCCATTTATATATCCTCGCCCATCTTTTCTGAAATATTTTATCATCTTTGCCTTGCAGTATTACACTCAGTTTGTCCATTTCTGCCACCTCCAAGAGTTTCATAGCTAATTCCTTTCTCGTTGGTATCTTCTCTTGTTTCCAATATTTTGCTATTAAAATTCTAGCTGCTGTGAGAATATAAGTGTTGGAATTGCAAGTTGCTTACACTTCAGCCATTACAGAGTTAAATGTTGTTTGTTAGCAAAAAGGATGTTACGTTACATAATGTATTCAACGGCGGGAAAGTTTGTGGGAGTTGTTTACCCTAATGAAGTGACCTGTAACCTTTGTTGTTGTTGTTCAGTCGCACAGTCGAGTCCGACTCTTCGCGACCCCATGGACAAGATCTCGCCAGGCCCTCCTGTCTTTTGCCATCCTCTGAAGTTTGCTCAATTTCATGTTCGTTGCATCTATGACACTGTCTAACCATCTCATCCTTTGTATTGATCAACTAACATCTTGTTTGTAGAAATGCTTTGATCTAGCATTAATGTATTCACAAGTTTATGGCCCTTTGTGTGACCCAAAAGAGGTAGTTCTCTTCTAGAAGCCAAGACAGATAGAAATATGTAGCTGTTAGCATATATTACTGAGAGTAACTGCAAGTATGTAACTTTTTATTTTATTTCTTTTATCCAAAGTACCATACCCATGTTTTATTTTGTTTTTATATAAAGATATTTTTCTTTTACTAAGTGTGGCTCTTGTGTTTGCAATACAACCATTGACCTTGAATTAAGAATCCCAGCAAAAAGTCAGTACATATACATCATTTTCTTTATATTCCTTGGGAATTATATTTAACAAGTAAATCTCTGGACATGGTTTTAGATTGATATGTAACATTTCTGTTATTATATTACTTACATTTTGCCAAAATCTGTACATTTTCCCACATTTCCACCACATGTGAAAGAAAGTACCTACATTCGCTTTACATCTCCAACAGTTTTTATTTGATGTTTTATATGCTTTCGCTATCTTTTCTGGTGTCCAATACCACCTGTGAAACATTTTGAATATATTTTCTTTAAAAGTCACTGCTCTCATTAGTTTCATTGCTTTCCATATTTTTTGCCAGTCATCAATTTGGATGGTCTTTCTCAAATCTTTCATCCATATAATCATTGAATTCTTTATCGTTTCATCCTGTAAATATTCATCTAGTAAGAAGTTATAGGTTTTTTGAATTAATTTATCATTGGAGGAAAGCCAAATTTTGTCAAGTTCAGATTTGGATTTTAAAAATTCAACTGTTTTGTCTATTATATCTATCCTGTAGTTGTATTTGTTCCCACCATGTAAGGTGGATATTCTTCGTTTTTAAATTTTCTATTGATCTTAATTTATTATTTTCATCAAGCAGTATATCACATGGCATAGCTTTTTCCTTTGTCCTTTTTCTTTTGTCATTAGTTTAGGATTTATAAATGATTCTAAAGGTGACACCCATCTTGGGATTTTTGTATAGTGTTTATCTTTTATTTCCTTCCATACTTCCGGTCCCAACGAGAGAAGACGCACGGAGGCAGCTCTGAGTGTTCAACTCATTCCTTCAGTTTCAAAAGACTTATTACATCAATCAAAGCACCATAGTTCAAAATAATCTATTCTTCGGCGCTCAGCCTTCCTTATAGTCCAACTCTCGCAGCCATACATGACTACTGGTATAGGTAAAGGTTCCCTTGCTCGAAAGCCAGTCGAATCCGACTCTAGGGTTGCGGTGCTCATCTCCGTTTCAAAGCCGAAGAGCCAGCACTGTCCGAAGACATTTCCGTGGTCATGTGGCCGGCATGACTAAATACCAAGGCGCACGGAACGCTGTTACCTTCCCACCGAAGTGGTCCCTATTTATCTACTTGCAATTTCTTGCTTTCGAACTGCTAGGTTGGCAGGAGCTGGAACTAGAGACAGGAGCTCACCCTGTCTTGCGGCACCCGGGTCTCGAACTGCTGAACTACTGACCTTCCACAGCCTGCAGTTCAGCGTCTTAACCACTTGAGCCACCGCAGCTCCAGGCACTGGTATAGGTAGATGGCTACTAATTCTTATCCATCGCCTATAGAATAACACATGGCAACAAGTTAATTGTAATCGTGCCAGGCATCTGTCAGCTTTATGTTCCTGGTGCTCTTATGGTGCTGGAGAAGACTCTTGAGAGTCCCTTGGACTGCAAGAAGATCAAATCAGTCAATCCTAATAGAAATCAACCCTGACTGTTCCCTGGAAGGGCAGATAATGAAACTGAAGCTCAAATACTTTGGCCGCCAAATGAGAAGGGAGCACTCACTGGAGAAGATGCTGATGCTGGGAAAGATTGAAGGTCGAAGAAGACGGGGACGGCAAAGGATGAGATGGTTAGACAGTGTCATCGATGCAACGAACATGAAATTGAGCCAACTCCAGAGGACGGCAGAAGACAGGAGGGCCTGATGTGATGTGGTCCATGGGGTCGCGAAGAGTCGGACTCGACTGTGCAACTGAACACCACCACCAACAAAGCAGGGCTGTATTTTGGCACCCACTTTGTTTAAACTCTGTATAAACTCAATGGTTAACAGTTTATCTGATCCCAGCTTTTACCCTCCTATATTGGCCTCTAGACCGCTCTGAATTTTACTTTACACAGATAATGTAGTCCTGCTGTCTTGTGCCAGTGCAGGTTTAAGGCGTATGCTGAGGACTCTTGCATCGTACTGTGATGACGATCTTCTGACTATTAACTACAGTAAGTCCAAAATAGTGGTGTTCTCTAGAAGAAGATCTGAGCACAGATGGATGATTAATGGGAATGTTATTGAGCAGGTGGCATGCTTTAAGCACTTAGGTGTGGTTTTTCATTCTTCTGGGTCTTGGCATGCTCAAATAAATAGCGAGGTCGGGAATCCTCAGAGAAGTGTTTCTGCTCTGAAATTTTTTTTTTAACACTAGAGGCAGCCAACACATTCCTTCAGCTTTGTGTGTTTTTGTGGCCAAGGGTACAGCACATGTGCTACTTATAGGCCTCTTGAAACTGTGCAGACTAAATTTCTGAGATCCATAATTGCAGTTCTCCACTGTGTTCCAAATGCAGTTTTGCATTTAGAAGCAGGGTTACTTTCTCTGGAAGCCTGGGCATGGATACACAGGATTCATTACTGGTTGAAACTTAGACCGATTTCACACAAGAGCGGCTCCGCGGTCGCGCCTCCCTTTGCCCCGCTTTTATTGGTCAATTTCCCACTCGAAGCCGCGCGGCCGCATTTTGACCCGCGGCTTCAACCGATTTTCCCGGCGGTTTCATGATCGTGTTTTTGAGGATCATGAAATTGCGTGGAACATCGGGTAAAGCCATGGGTCAAAATGCGGCCACGTGGCTTCGAGCGGGAAATTGACCAATAAAAGCGGAACAAAGGGAGCCGCGACCGTGGCGCAGCTCTTGTGTGAAATCGGTGTTATTTTCTCCCCTGTGGGTCTTGCACCTCTAACACCTAACAGAAGCTGATTTTGTGACGTGAGGCAGATCATGAGAGGGACATCAGGAAGGGTTGCATCAGTGCTTGGTTCTTGTGGCCCTCTCTTACATGCCCAGGGAAATGCTGATTACCACTTTGGGGTCAGGAAGCCATTTTTCTTCAGAATAGTTTGGCTGGAGATCCCAGAGTGTTTTTTTGTCATTTTCTGGGCATGTGGACTGGGGGTGTGGAGGGGGAGGTATTTGTGAATTTTCTGCGCTGTGCAGGGGGTTGGACCAGATGACCCTGGAAGTCTCTTCCAACTCTATGATTCTACCTTCCAATCAAAATGGAGAAGTCCCTTTTAGAGAAATTACAATCCATTTGTTGGGTGATAGTGAGATATTGAAAAAATGGTATTTAGCAGAGATAAGATGGTCCAGCAGAGCCAGAGTAAAATAATTCAGACTGAGAGTCCATGTGTGATTAAAATTTAAAATAATTCAGACTGAGAGTCCATGTGTGATTAAAATTTAAAGTTTTTACTAAATTCTAGCATGGAGAAGGGTAACTGGGATGAATCGGCTACATCCTTACTCTACAAAGACAAAACTAGAAGAGAGATTATGGCTACTCTTCTTCTTCAGAACACCAAACAAAGACGGGAAGAGAAGCCATAAAATGGTAATATACCTTGACACTTTGGTTCCAATCAATTTCCTAGATCAGGGAGAAAATTCTCGGGCATTCTACATCTAAAGAACATTGGTTACATGAGAAACACGTGACTTCCTGTGAGTAACATAAACAAACATTTAACCCCAGATATACTGAGTGTTTTCAACTTGTAATACCCAACACCCCTTCTCAAGTTATAACACGAAAGTCATACAGATTCAAACATTCACGAAGAGTTTCAAAACGTTGCTTGTCAAACGGCTTGGTACTAGCCATTCTAGTGCCACATTGCCTCTGGCTTGATTGTGTGAAACATCTGGGTGCCTACACTTTGTGACTTGTTGTGTTCCAGTCTTACCTTTGATTTTTTACATGGCAAACCACATGGGGCATTTTTAATCGCGGGGCAGCCACACAGATTTTGTGTCAACCAATTTACAAATCAGTGTGATGCAAGAATAACAACAATTTTTTGTAAAAAAAGACTGAAAACAGCCCTGCGGCTAGTGAAGGGATGTTACCGGTGACTGAAAAGAACATCTCATCTAACAGGCTCTTTGGTTCAGCCCTTCCCCTTTTCATTTCAAAGAAATCAATATTGCCCAATGAGCATTTCAGTGAGTATTATTATCGTATTTCTGATTAGCTATGTTAAGTGCACTGATCACTGCAGTGTGTGGAGATCTTTAGGGCTCGTGGTTTTAATTGCAGTCTGGAAATAATGAAGCATAAAAGACAAGCAGGAATCCAATTCTTTAGTTTCCATCTTGAGTCTTTTTTTTTTTTTTTGCAAAAAGTCTTCCAGTTTAACAAGGGCTGCAATGAGCTGGTCAATTTTCTCCTCTTTGCATTAGAAGGTTTTGGTGTTCCTCTTAGACAAACAGCTACACAATGGGCACATGGCTCTTCAGTTGAAAGGAAACAATTGTGGAGAACTAGGTTTGATTCTAGGAGCTGCGGTGGCTCAAGCGGTTAAGACGCTGAACTGCAGGCTGTGGAAGGTCAGTAGTTCAGCAGTTCGAGACCCGAGTGTGCCGCATGACAGAGTGAGCTCCCGTCTCTAGTTCCAGCTCCTGCCAACCGAGCAGTTCGAAAGCAAGAAATTGCAAGTAGATAAATAGGTACCACTTCGATGGGAACGTAACAGCGTTCCGTGCGCCTTGGTGTTTAGTCATGCTGGCCACATGACCATGGAAACGTCTTCGGACGACACTGGCTCTTCGGCTTTGAAACGGAGATGAGCACCGCAACCCTAGAGTCGGACTCGACTGGCTTTCGAGCAAGGGAACCTTTACCTTTACCTAGGTTTGATTCCTGTTTCTTCTTCTTCTTCCTCTACCTCTACTTCTATTTCTTCTTCTCCTTCTCCTCTTCCTCCTCCTCCGCTGCTTCTGCTTCTTCCATTTCTGCTTCTGCTGCTGTTTCTTTCTGAAAACTGTCTTTCCAGGATTGCCGTGATGGATTAAGGTAGGCCAGTGCTTGCGTGCCATTAGGAAAGAAATAGCTTTGACAATTGCCTTTCCCTTTCAGTGGTGGCTTTCCATAAAAACTGTGATGGTTGGGGGTGCAATTCACGAAGCACACATCCAAAGGCCTCCTTGGGCATGCGGTACTAGCGGAACAGGTTTTGGGGGGATTTTTTGGAACCTGCAGGATGTATTTGTTCGTTAAAGGCGGAGAAGGACCAACCTGTCTGGAGTATTCAGCAGAAGGTTCTGAAAGCCTCCATCTGTGGCGTTCAGTTTACTACAAGTATCATCTTGTTTGGATCCTGGCTATCAAAGGATGGCATTTCAGAAGACAGGCAACCCCCCTCCCCCATTTCATTTAAGGGAACTGGGAAAGTATGCTCTGTTCTTTTACCATCTGTTTATATTCACAGCCACCTCTCCGTCTTGTGCCAAATTTGTTGGGGCTTTCAAAAAAAATTTTTTTTTGCCTGGATGTAGAAGTCAGAGTCTGTGCATTTGTGCACTCAGCAGAACACCTAGATTTGAGCCCAGTAGCACCTTAGACACCGATATGATTTTCAGGATATGGACTTGAAACTAGCTGTGAAAATATGCCTGCTAAATTCTGGAGACTGCAAAAGGATTGTATGGTGAAAACTCCGTTGCTATCTGACCCTGATTTGGATGGCCTAGGCTAGCTCAAACTCGTCAGATCTCGGAAGCTAAGCAGGGTCGGTCGTGGTTAGTATTTGGACGGGAGACCACCAAGGAAGCCCAGGGTTGGTACACAGAGGCAGGCAATGGCAAGCAACCTCTGAGCTTCTCTTGCCTTGAAAACTCTATGGGGTCACCATAGGCTTGCTAAGACTTAATGGCACTTTCTACGACCACCAGCTGAGATGGGGGGGAGGGAAGGTGGCATGGTAGAAGAGATTAGATTTATACCCTGCCCCTCACTACCCGAAGGAGTTTCACAGCGGCTTCCAAGTTCCAATCCCTTCCCCTTCCCCTCCCCACACAGACAGGGTGGTGAAAACCAGTGAGGATTGTGAGGCACTCCAAAGGGATCTGTCAAGAATGGGCAAGCGGGTGTCAACGTGGCAAATGGGGTTCAATGTGGCCAAGTGCAAGGTGATGCACATTGGAGCCAAAAATCCTAAATATAAATACACGTTGATGGGGTCTGAACTGGCAGAGACTGATCAAGAGAGAGATCTTGGAGTTGTAGTAGATAACTCACTGAAAATGTCGAGACAGTGTGTGACTGCAATAAAGAAGGCAAATGCTATGCTGGGGATTATTAGGAAGGGTATTGAAAACAGATCAGCCAATATAATAATGCCCCTATATAAATCAATGGTGAGACCTCATTTGGAATACTGTGTGCAATTCTGGTCACCACACCTTAAAAAGGATATTATAGCTTTGGAAAAAGTGCAGAAAAGGGCAACTCAAATGATAAAAGGGTTGGAACACTTTCCCTATGAGGAAAGGTTAAAGCGCTTAGGGCTCTTTAGCTTGGAGATACGACGACTGAGGGGTGACATGATTGAGGTTTGTAAGATTATGCATGGGATAGAGCAGGTAGAGAAAGAGGTACTTTTCTCCCTTTCTCACAATACAAGAACTCGTGGGCACTCCATGAAATTGCTGAGCTGTCGGGTTAGAACGGATAAAAGGAAGTCCTTCTTCACCCAAAGAGTGATTAACACTTGGAATTCACTGCCACAGGAGGTGGTGGCGGCTACAAGCATGGACGGCTTCAAAAGGGAATTAGATAATCATATGGAGCAGAGGTCCATCAGTGGCTATTAGCTCTGGGGCAAGTGATGCTCTGTCTTCTTGGTGCTTGGGGGGGGTCAACAGTGGGAGGGCTTCTAATATCCTGGCCCCACTGGTGGACCTCCTGATGGCACTTGGTATTTATGGCCACTGTGTGATACAGAGTGTTGGACTGGATGGGCCTTTGGCCTGATCCACCATTGGCTTCTCTTATGTTCTTATGTGAGGTAGGCGGGGCTGAGAGAACTCTCCCGAGAACTGCCCTTGAGAGAACAGCTGTGAAAGAACTTGTGACTGACCCAAGATCACACCAGCATCTGCATGTGGAGTAGTGGGGGAATCAAACCTGGTTCTCCTAGATTAGAGTTCGCACTCCTAACCACTACACCAAACTGGCTGAATTGGTATAGCCCAGTCCCATCAGGACTCAGAAGCTAAGCATGGTAGGTTCTTGGATGGGAAACCACCAAAGAAGGTTCTGCAGAAGAAGACTGTTGGATACTCTGGTTTTGTACAGCCAGGAATCTCTATCAATGCAGCAGAGGGCACTAGGCTTTCCTTGCAGCAAAGTTTGGGTACTGAGTGTGCTAGCAGACTTACCAAATTACAGAGAACCACTAGTCAGCTTTAAAACTCATACGAGTTCTTTATTATATGGAACTCCATTCTAGACAGTATAGATGAGTGACAGGGATAGGATCTATTCTAACTACCTAGGATGGGTATGGATGCAGGGAAGAGAGCCCCTGCATCCATTGTTCAAAGATGGAGATAAACATGCTCCTTATTTGAGTGTGTGAGTGAGAGGAAGTGTGTGGTCAGAAGAGAGGAAATTGCTCCCTAAGAATGCATCTGTCTACACATCAAAGGGACAGGGGCAGAGGAAGGACTCCCCACAGTCCGTCTATCCAGTTTGGTGTAGTAGTTAGGAACATGGACTCTAATCTGGGAGAACCAGGTTTGATTCCCCACTCCTTCACATGCAGCTGTTGGTGTGACCTTGGGTCAGTTACAAGTTCTTTCAGAGCTGTTCTCTCAGGAGCAGTCCTTGAAAGAGCTCTCTCAGCCCCACCTACCTCACAGGGTGTCTATTGTGGGGAGGGGGAGGGAAAGAAGATTGTAAACTGCTTTGAGACACCTTCAGGTAGTGAAGGGCGGGGTATACATCCAGTCTCTTCTCTCTTCTTCTGTCTTCTTGTAAGCCCCCCTCTGGATGCTGAGGCAAAAGGGCAGCGCCAATTCCTTCTCTTCCAAAAAAAGCAGTGGCTAACCACTTCTGCTTCTCACTTGCTGTGAAAGCCCCTTGTTGGGGGCCACCATAAATCGGTTGTGATTTAACGGCACTTACCTACATAGCTGGGATGTCAAAATTCACCTGTATTAGGTTTCCTTGTTGGACAATCTTAGAAAGTCTGTTTAGAGCAAGACTCGACCCATGTTTCATTTTAAACCAACCAATCCCCCTCCCCTTGTGCAAACACGGCACATAAGCTTCATCCATCCAGCAGAATTTGCACAGTGAGCGCAAATAGAAGCGTGTCACGGTCCATTGCCGCCTTGCTCGGAGTCATTCATTTAATAACTCAGCCCTGCCACCTCTGCAAGAGGACTGTGCTACATTTCATATTGTTTGAGACAAATGCGAGATAAAGAGGTCGTGGTGCTCGGGGAAAGGGGAGACCCTCCCATCTTGAGCTTTCCTTAATGCCTCACGAAGTAATTTTCCCCTGGAGTGTAAAAATGATAACACCGTCGCATTCGCCAAGGGGAGGGCAAATGGCTTCGGAGAGACACGGATGTTGTCTGGTTGCATTGAGGAGTGGGCAGCCGACGGGAGGCCTCTTCTCCAGTAACCAAGCTGGGCCTGCCATTAATGCTCCTAGTTATGCACATGACGCCTAGATTTCTTGAGGAAAATAGATCTTTGAATAGCCTTCTGGAGAATACGATTTGGGCCACCATGGACATGGAATCTTTGTACACCAACATGCCAAAAAAAGATCAATTATGAGGCATAGGTAAAGGTAAAGGTTCCCTTGCTCGAAAGCCAGTCGAATCCGACTCTAGGGTTGCGGTGCTCAACTCCGTTTCAAAGCCGAAGAGCCAGCGCTGTCCGAAGACGTTTCCATGGTCATGTGGCCGGCATGACTAAACACAAAGGCGCACGGAACGCTGTTACCTTCCCACCGTAGTGGTACCTATTTATCTACTTGCAATTTCTTGCTTTCGAACTGCTCGGTTGGCATAAGAAACATGATTTCTGACAACACCTCAGCTGATCTAGTCATCAAACTCTGCCAGTTTGCTCTCAACTATAACTACTTCAAATCTGGTAACAACCTGTAAAGGTAAAGATTCCCTTGCTCGAAAGCCAGTCAAATCCGACTCTAGGGTTGCGGTGCTCATTTTCGTTTCAAAGCCGAAGAGCCAGCGCTGTCCAAAGATGTTTCCGTAGTCATGTGGCTGGCATGACTAAACACCAAGGTGCACGGAACACTGTTACCTTCCCACTGAAGTAGTACCTATTTACCTAATTGCAATTTCTTGCTTTTGAACTGCTAGGTTGGCAGGAGCTGGGGCCAGAGATGGGAGCTCACTCCATCACGCAGCACACTCGGGTCTCAAACTGTCAAGCTAGAGACCTTCCGGTCTGCAGCTCAACGTCTTAACCTCTGAGCCATCGTGGCCCCTTACCTTCAGATTAATGGTATAGCCATGGGTACTCACACGACACCACAGTATGCTAACATCTTCACTGCTGACTTGGAGCAACGTTTCCTGAACTCCTGCCCACTCACACCTCTCCTATTCCTGCATTACATTGATGACAGTTTTATTGTCTGGACACAATGTAAAGAATCCCTGGATATATTCCACCAGGCATTCAAAGACTTTCACCCCACCATCAACCTGACAATGAACCAATCTATGCAAGAAACACACTTTCTAGACCCCCCCTGTACAAATACATGGAGGCGTAGACACCACCTTATACCAGAAACCTACTGACTGACAAACACATCTACACACATCCAGCTACCATCCTAAACATACCAAACAATCTATTGTCTACAGCTGGGCTCTATGCTACAAATGGATCTGTCCTACAGACAGAGATTCTCACCTGAGGGATCTGCAACAAACCTTTTTGGTATTAAAATATCCACCTGATGAAGTCAAGTAACAGATTAACAAAGCCAGAATGATACCCAGAGAAAGCCTTTTAGAAGATAGGCCCAAAAGAGACAATAAGAGAATACCACTAGTAGTCACGTACAGCTCCAAACTCGAAACAGTTCAATGCATCATCAGTGACTTACAGCCTCTACTGAATAATGACAGTTCTCTTTCACTGGCACTGGGAGGGGGGGCAAACCTTTTCTTGCACACAGACAGCCCCCAATCTTAAATAGCTTCTCATCCACAATAATATAACATCTAACTTGAACATGGACACTGTAATGGTTAAGAGCCGGGCTCTATGTCAGTTGGGTGCAGTGGTTAAGAGCACAGACTTTAATCTGGGAGAACCGGGTTTGATTTCCCCTCTGCCACGTGCAGCTGCTGGTGTGACCCTGGGTCAGTCATAAGTTCTTTCAGAGCTGCTCTCTCAAGGTCAGTTCTGGAGAGAGCTCTCTCAACCCCACCTACCTCACAGGGTGTCTGTTGGGTGGAGGGGAGGGGAAAGGAGATTGTAAGCCACTCTGAGACTCCTTCAGGTAGTGAAGGGGTATAAATCCAATATCATCATCATCTTCACCATCTTCTTCATTTTAACTCCTGCTTGGTAGCTTTCAACACGAACGGTCTGCCAATTTATAGCTCAACACAGGAACCAACTTCACTGGAGTATATAGTCTTTGAGATGTGAAATTAACACTAAATTGGTCTCTGTGGTCTGCGGTAGCTATTTCAGGCAGTGATCGTAGATATGGGAACCCACAATTATCAATCAATCAGTAGCAGGCTTCATCCTGGCTCCTAACAATGCTGTGATTTTTCTGGAAGAACAAAAAAAATGTTTCCGTGAGCCTCCTGGCCTGACTGTGACTTGTGATTTTGCTGTTTCTTAGATCTCTGTTTTGACTCTTTGATGTACAGTGTTGGACTTTTCTCTCCAGCCAACTGGCTAAGTTCCTCAGCGAGGACATAAGAACATCAGAAGAGCCCTGCCGGATCAGACCAGTGGTCCATCACTTCCAGCATACTGTCTCACACAGTGGCCAACCAGTTCCTCTGGAGGTCCAACGACAGGGCATAGAGGCCGAGGCCTTCCCCTGATAAGAACACAAGAAGAGCCCTGCTGGATCAAACCAGTGGTCCATCCAGTCCAGCATCCTGTCTCACACAGTGGCCAGCCAGTTCCTCTGGAGGGCCAACAACAGGGCATAGAGGCCGAGGCCTTCCCCTGATAAGAACACAAGAAGAGCCCTGCTGGATCAAACCAGTGGTCCATCTGGTCCAGCATCCTGTCTCACACAGTGGCCAACCAGTTCCTCTGGAGGTCCAACGACAGGGCATAGAGGCTGAGGCCTTCCCCTGATAAGAACACAAGAAGAGCCCTGCTGGATCAAACCAGTGGTCCATCCAGTCCAGCATCCTGTCTCACACAGTGGCCAGCCAGTTCCTCTGGAGGGCCAACAACAAGGCACAGAGGCCGAGGCCTTCCCCTTGTCAAGAATATAAGAACATAAGAAGAGCCCTGCCGGATCAGACCAGTGGTCCATCTAGTCCAGCATCCTGTCTCACACAGTGGCCAACCAGTTCCTCTGGAGGTCCAATGACAGGGCATAGAGGCTGAGGCCTTTCCCTGTTGTTGCCTCCGGGCCCCGGGATTCAGAGGCTGACTGCCGCTGAACACAGAGACTCCCCTCAGTCACCAGGGCTAGTAGCCAACGATAGACCTCTCCTCCATGAGCCTGATCCCCTTTCCAAGCTGTTTATTCCTGTGGCCACTGCGATACCCACTAGCAGCAAATTCCACATTTTAGTCACTCTCTGTATAAAGAAGAATTTCCTTTTGTCCATCCTGATAGTCCTTCTCCCAGATCTCACCGAAGGTCTCCAGAGGTCATTTGCTGAGTCCCTAGAGGTCCCTGCACAAATCCCCTAGAAACAACCAAGAGATACAACTCGAATTGTTCTCGTTCATTCCTGAGGCATTTGAGAAGGGGTGTTCCTGGTGAATTGCGTCCACCGTCTCTTTCAGAGAACAGATGTCACGCAATGAGAGTCGCTTGCCCACCACGAGTCGCCAGAAAGAAACAGATGGCGATAAAGCGATGTGGCCAAAGAATGAACATGGAAGCAGGAAATGACAGAGAGAACATTTCTGGGTTTTCCAGCCTGACTCGTTTTTGAATCTAGAAAGGAAAAGAAAAAAATCTGGCAGCATCACATTGTGAAAATTTGGAACCGCTCTCATTCCGGAGGGGGTGGGGGAGGATTGAGCAGAGAAATAAACTTCCAGAAGACGTAACAATCACAGTGTCGTAAGAATGTGAAACTGTCACCATCTTTGACATACTTTAACCATGACCCTGGAGGAACGGAAATTCTCCTTGTGGCTGGCCCGTAGCTACAGTGGGGCTATTTTGGTGTACAGTGGGGCCAGTTTGGTGTAGAGAGAGCCAGTTTGGTGTAGTGGCTAAGTGCGCGGACTCTAATCTGGGAGAACCGGGTTTGATTCCCCACTCCTCCACTTGCACCTTCTGGATGACCTTGGGCAAGCCATAGTTCTGATAAGGGCTGTTCTTGAAAAAGAGCCGTTTCTGTCAAGAGCTCCCTCAGCCCCACCTGTTATTACAGCGGCTTACAAACTCCTTTCCCTTCCCCTCCCACAACAGACACCCTGTGAGGAAGGTGGGGCTGAGAGAGCTCTGACAGAACCTGCTCTTTTCCAAGAAAAGCTCTTATCAGAACTATGGCTTGCCCAAGGTCATCCAGAAGGTGCAAGTGGAGGAGTGGGGAATCAAACCCGGTCCTCCCAGATTAGAGTCCGCGCACTCAACCACTACACCAAACTGGCTGTCAAGACTGGTCCCATTTGTGGTCAAAGACAGGGTAGACCTGCAGGGCTCACTATAGAGCTTTCCAGTTTCTGCCTAGGCATCCTTTTCCAACCAGCACTGTGGAGTCTTTCTCCAGCTCTAGCTATCTGTCTGAACCCACAGCAATGTATTTGGCTTTCTCTAATGTCATTAGAATTAGGGGAGCAGGGAAATGCACACACTTGACCAGAGATCAAATTGATTTTGTTCATCTATTTAAACATTTGTACGCCACCGTTGCCTGACTTGGATGGCCCAGGCTGGCCCGATCTCATCAGACCTCGGAAGCTAAGCAGGGTCAGCCCTGGTGAGAACTTGGACGGGAGACCACCAAGGAAGCCCAGGGTTGCTACGCAGAGGCAGGCAACGGCCAACCACCTTTGAATGTCGCTTGCCTTGAAAACCCATTGGGGTTGCCAGAAGTCTGCTGCAACTTAATGGACTTTCCACCACCACCTCCACCACTGTCCTGATCTGGATAGCCCAAACTGGCCTTATCTCATCAGATCTCAGAAGCTAAGCAACGTTTGCCCGGGTTAGTACTTCGATAGGAGACCTCCAAGGAAGCCCAGGGTCACTACGCAGAGGCAGGCGATGGCAAAACCACCTTGCAAGTCTCTTGCACTGGAAACCCTACAGGGGTCGCCATAAGTTGGCCATCACTTGATGGCCCTTTCCACCACCTCTCCATCTCTCCCTTGTGGTTGAAGGCGCCTTACAATTCCAAAGTGGAACATGTACAAAAGACAATAAACCCCCTCCCCACGTCCATGTCTGTAGCTAGAAGTTACCAATGTTCCCTCTAAGCTGAGTTAGTGTGAGCTAGCTCACGGTTTTTTAGCCTTCAGCTCACAGATTTTTGTCCCAGCTCAAGAAAGATGGCTCCAGAGCAAACTAATATCTGCAGTAGCCAAATCACTTGCTCACAACTTTAATGCCAGTCGCTCACAAAGTAGAATTTTGGCTTCCAAGACTCCACAGCTTAGAGGGAGCATTGGCTAGAACTCCATTAAAATTGCTCACAAATTAAAATGGATTTACAGCACTTCCTTAAAACCTTGACTATTAAAGCATCCTTCACCTCCCGAGGGAGCCCGTTCCTCATTGTGGAAGCCACTGTAGAGAAGCTCGATTATACCCTGAGTAGCCACCGTAATGAGGGACGCATTGGCTCAGAGGTTAAGATGCTGAGTTGCAGACCGGAAGGTCTGTAGTTCGGCAATTTGAGACCCGAGTGCTGCATGATGGAGTGAGCTCCTGTCTCTGGCCCCAGCTCCTGCCAACCTGGCAGTTTGAAAGCAAGACATTACAAGTAGATAAATAGGTACCCTTTTGGTAGGAATGTAACAGCATTCCGTGTGCCTCAGTGTTTAATCATGCTGGCCCCATGACCATGGAGAAGTCTTCGGACAGTGCTGGCTCTTTGGCTTGGAAACGGAGATGGGGACTGCCCCCTAGAGTTGGATTTGACTAGCTTTTGAGCAAGGGAAACCTTTCCCTTTACTTTAGCCACCATAAATGGAAACATCTAGAAGCCTTGAAGGTTTCATCAAAACTCCCACAATTCTTTGTCACTCAACCAAGGTCAATGATGATGTGTCTTCCTGGAATCCCATAATATCTGCCCACCTCTCTTGCCCATTACTTCCTGCCCGGAGTGAGCAAATACTCTACTTGACTTCCAAATCTAGAAGCTGGTAGCGTACAAGGGACTGGCCAGCCGTTTGGTCGTCATCTCTAATCTGTCTTCCGAAATATCCACCGTAATGATAGGTCTCATTACAGTAATGGCTCCTTTATTCTTTACGACTTGCTGGCCATTACAGAGTCTCTTTCAAAGTCAATTTCCCGACTGAAAGGTTGATAAATAGAGAAGACAATCTAGTGTGTATAAAAATGGGAAGAATCAAAGCCTAATTAGCAGCCCCCCCCCCAAACAGGACTCCATGAGCCCCTATTTGCTCAAAAACCTTTTAATTTCAGATTGACAGCGGAATTCTGAAATCCCAGATAGTCAACGCTGCCAATTATTCCAAAGGCATCATTATCATCCCATTTCTAATGAGGACATCTATATGTGACAATAGCTGGGTTGCCTCATTTCCATCTTGGCGCTGGCATCATTTGCATATGTTACAACGGGAGTCGCTGATAAGTAATCAACGCCAGTGCAGCAGGCGGTCCCACATTCAGCTACCGTGCAACCTTCGTTTGGCAACATGTGACCTTTGCCTAAACTCCCACCGTCCTTTGCCACTGAACTCAATGGTGGCTTTGGGCGAGAGTCTTTGCCAAAGCTCCCTCTAAGCTGTGGAGTCCTGCGAGCAAAAATTCTACTTTGTGAATGATTGGCATTAAAGCTGTGAGGGACTGATTTGGCTACTGCATAAATTAGTCTGCTCTGGAGCCATCCTTCCTGAGCTGAGACAAAAATGTGTGAGCTGGATGCTAAATTTGTTAGCTGGGGGCCAGTTTGGTGTAGTGGTTAAGTGCGTGGACTCTAATCTGGGAGAACCGGGCTTGATTCCCCACTCCTCCACTTGCACCTGGCTGGATGACCTTGGGCAAGCCATAGTTCTGGCATAGGTGTTCTTGAAAAAGAGCAGTTTCTGTCAAGAGCTCTCTCAGCCCCACCTACCTCACAGGGTGTCCGTTGTGGGGAGGGGAAGGGAAAGGAGATTGTAAACCGCCCTGAGGCTCCTTTGGGTAGTGAAGGGTGGGGTATAAATCCAATCTCTTCTTCTTTTACCTCCCAGGGTGTCCGTTGTGGGGAGGGGAAGGGAAAGGAGATTGTAAGCTGCCCTGAGGCTCCTTTGGGTAGTGAAGGGTGGGGTATAAATCCAATCTCTTCTCTTCTTCTTCTTCTAAAAACTACCTCAGCTTAGAGGGAACACTGGACTCTTTGCTACAACGATATTTAATCCGTTTGACGAAGTGGCCTCTATCGGCCCAGGTAGAAACTCTCTTCCTTTCAGCAATATTGACTACCCAAGCTACCTTTGAGCAGCGTAGTCATCTCTGGGTTGGCAAATTCCTGGAGTATTTGTGGGTGGAGCCTGGGGAAGGGCAGAGTTTGTGGAGGGGAGGAGACTTAGTGGGGTACAATGCCAGAGAGTCCAGCCTCCAAAGCCGCCGTTTTCTGCAGGGGAATTGATCTCTGTAGTCTGGAGGTCAGTTGTAATTCCAGGAGATCTCCAGGCCCCACCTGGAAGCTGGCATCCCTGTCCTTGAGGGAACTGAAGGTGCCTCTGGCTGGTGCAAGTGGTTTTTTCCGTGGTGGTCCCACTTCTTTGGAAGAGGCTGCCAAATGAAGTGCAGGAGGTTTTTAACCTTTGCTCACTTTTGGAAGAGCTTGCAAAATGGCCATTTCACAGAGCTTTTTGTCGATTTTAAATGTTTCACGTGCTTGTAAAAAGGTAAAGGTTCCCTTGCTCGAAAGCCAGTCAAATCCAACTCTAGGGTTGCGGTGCTCATCTCCGTTTCAAAGCCGGAGAGCCAGCGCTGTCCGAAGATGTTTCCGTGGTCATGTGGCCGGCATGACTAAACACCAAGGCGCACGGAACGCTGTTACCTTCCCACCGAAGTGGTACCTATTTATCTACTTGCAGTTTCTTGCTTTTGAACTGCTAGGTTGGCAGGAGCTGGAACTAGAGACGGGAGCTCACTCAGTCATGCGGCACACTCGGGTCTTGAACTGCTGAACTACCGACCTTCCACAGCCTGCAGTTCAGTGTCTTAACCACTTGAGCCACCGCAGCTTGTGCATGAGTTCAAAAATGTGTTTTGGGGTAAATTGTTTTTCTGGCATTCATATTTAATGTAACTGTTAGCTACTTTCAGCTGGAAGGAAATGGTGGTGTATGGCCCTAATGAGAGCAGAATGCCAAGGTGTAAATTTTGAAAATTCATTCATTCATTCATTCATTCATTCATTCATTCATTCATTCATTCATCGAAGGGCTGTCATACAGAGGATGGAGTGGAGTTGTTTTCTGTTGCCCCAGAAGGTCAGACCAGAACCAACGAAATTACATCAAAAGAGTTTTCGGCTGAACGTTAGGAAGAACTTCCTAACAGTTAGAGCAGCTCTTCAGTGGAACAGGCTCGGGAGGTGGAGGGCTCTCCTTCTTGGGAGGTTTTCAAAAAGAGGCTGGATGGCCATCTGACAGCAATGCTGATTCTGTGAACTTAGGCAGATCATGAGAGGGAGGGCAGGAAGGGTTGCCTCAGTGCTTAGTTCTTGTGGCCCTTTCTTACATGCCCAGGGAAATGCTGATCGCCACTTTGGGGTCAGGAAGCAATTTTTCTTCAGGCCAGTTTGGATGGAGGTTTTTTGCCATCTTCTGGGCATGGAACAGGGGTCACTGGGTGTGTGTGTGTCTGGGGGAGGTATTTGTGAATTTCCTGCATGGTGCAGGGGGTTGGACTAGATGACCCTGGAACAGTGTTCCCTCTAAGCTGAGTTAGTGTGAGCTAGCTCACAGTTTTTTTAGCCTCCAGCTCACCCGCTTTTGTCTTCGCTCAGGAAGGGATGGCCCCAGAGCAAACTAATTCATGCAGCAGCCAAATCGCTCACTTACAACTTTAATGCCAGTAGCTCACAAAAGTAGAATTTTTTGCTCACAGGACTCTGCAGTTTAGAGGGAGCGTTGCTGTAGTGTATCAGGCCCTGACAGGGCCGGGCATGCCTGGACTTGTCCAGGCACAAATACCTCTAGCTTCAGACCAAAAGACAATGGGCAAGTAGGATCCTAGCCAGGCCCAATGAAAGGGCTAGGGCCCAGGCCAAGAGGCCAATAGGTCTCTTGGTTACTTTAAATAGCCTATCGGGAGTGGGGGTGTCTTTGGTGGTGGGTTTCCCTCAGGGAATATAAGCCGGCCTGTGAGCCGGTTAAGGTGTCTTGTTCCTGACTAAATAAAGGTATGCTTAGCTGAAATCACTCTCCGTGTGCATACTTTTCAGCTGCCCTGAAGGCCCCTTCCAACTCTATGATTCTATGGTTTTATGACTCAGTCAAGGAAGTCATGGCTTCATTTTGCAAGACCAGAGCAAGGCTGTCAAGTTTTGGTGTTCACTAGTTTATAAGATCTCCATAAGTTCACTAGTTCATAAGATCTCCATAAGTCAGAAGCAACTCAACACGCACACTGAGAAAAGCCATATGGCAAGGGGGGGGGAGGGGGGCTGTAATAAGAAGGGGAAATTGACCAAGATTGAGGGAAGGAAACTACCTGGTTTCAACCCATGATGCGCACCAGTGATCTGGATCTGTTTTGTGAAAACCACACCTCCTCTTTTGCATATAAGTGTCCTAAACATGCAGCTGTTTAAATATTTTTTAAAAAGAGAGCAGGGCTAGGTTTTCATGCATCCCCCTACTGCCTTGACCAAGAGTGCTCCAAGAAAGCATTCCTCATCAGAAGATAGGAATTCACTGCCACAGGAGGTGGCGGCGGCTACAAGCATGGATGGCTTCAAGGGGGAATTAAATAAACATATGGATTAGCCACAGGGTATAGATAGGAACTCTGGAGCAGGTGATGCTTTGTATTCTTGGTGCTTGGGGGTGGTGGTCAACAGTGGGAGGGCTTCTAGTGTCCTGGCTCCACTGCTGGACCTCTTGATGGCACCTGGTATTTTTGGCCACTGTGTGACACAGAGTGTTGGACTGGATGGGCCATTGGCCTGATCCAACATCGGCTTCTCTTATGTTCTTAAGATTGGAATAGTTTCTCCTACTAGTTACTCCTGTCTACCTGCACATGCCCATTGAAGCATCCCTAGGGAAGCAAGACTCTCTTATTGTTGGATCTTTGAGAAATAATTTAGTCCTATCAATTCATAAATGCCCATGTGCTAACAACTATAGTTATCAGGAAACTTTCAGGGGTAATTTCAAGAACTGACTTCTAGTTAAGCCATGGCGCAAATGTACTCCAGGGTGCTGTGGGGCTTGTCCACGTGGTGCTGGTGTTGTTGAAACAAATGAACATGTTATGTTCTCCTGCCAGTTCTATCAGGAAATAACATTTATTCTCCCTCTGCGCAAAAGGTTCCCGGGCTGCTCTGATCTCCTTTCCGTATTTGCCTGCCACTCTGGATTTTCCCCGTGTTTGAGTCGAGGCAATTTAAGTCCGTGGCAAAGCAGCATCCAAATTAACCTGAGGCAACAGCAGGCTGAAACCGGGCCGACCACTGAAGGGATGGAATGTAATGCTGAATGGTGGGAAAGTCCGGAATAAAAAGAAGGTTGAATTCGATTTTAGTGCAGAATTGCTTGGAGGAACATGGATTAAAAGGAGACTGCAGAAACAGCCTGAGTTTTCAGAAAAACTTCTTACAGGTGTCAATTTGCGGACTACAGCTTCTTGGGTAACGCTTTTTTGCAGCCGCAGCCGCCTATCAAATTCACAAAGATATTCTATGCAGTACATCATATTTTTAACGATATTGATTTTAATCTGTAATTATCCATTTTAAATAATTTTATATAGCTCATCTGTTTATTTATTGGATTGTTTTTTATTTATTTATTATTTTCGCATCACGTGTATGGTGCATTGTGATTTGTCTTGGTCATTGACTGTATTAATAATAAGAAGAAGAGAAGAGAAGAAGAGATTGGATTTATACCCTGCCCTTCACTCAGAGTCTCAGAGCGGCTTACCTCCTTTCCCTTCCCCTCCCCACAACACACACCCTGTGAGGTAGGTGGGGCTGAGAGAGCTCTTTCCAGGACTGCTCCTGAGAGAACAGCTCTGAAAGAACTTGTAACTGACCCAAGGTCACGCCAGCAGCTGCATGTGGAGGAGTGGGGAGTCAAACCTGGTTCTCCCAGATTAGAGTCCATGCTCCTAACCACTACACCAAACTCACTCTAACTAACTAACTAACTGAAAAGTACTGGGCTCTATGCATGGAGAGGCGGACTACGGCATGCTGAACAAGTCACGTTTATTGTAGTACACACTAAGCACACAAACGGCCCAGCAAGGGCCAACTATATACACCTACCCCAGACACACCCACAGTCCTATTGGAGGGTTTGAATCTCCCGCCAAAGGTCCTATTGGAAGATTAAAGGTGACCTAGGATCCTTGGCCCCTAGTGTTAAGAACCAAGCTGGGGACTGAGGACGCAGACCCCTGGTGGTGGTCTGCGGACACAACACTAAGTAACTAACTAAGTAACTAAGTAACTAAGTAACTAAGTAACTAAGTAAGTAACTAACTAACTAACTAACTAAGTAACTAACTAACTAACTATCCCCTTCATGCAGGGCTGGTGTCAGCATACACTCGGGGGGGGGAGCTGCCAGAGTCAGGACTTCTAGTAGGACCCACAGCCAATGACCCCCCCACGCCTCCCCTGCCCCCTGTCTGTATCCATGCATCCGACTGCCCAGAGTCATTGTGGAAGAGCATAGATGGGTAATGCACAGTGGTGGCACTCCCAGCTGCATGCATGGACCCCTGAGCATGGGTGGTGGGAGGGCTTGAAGAAGGACACACAGGCAGGTGGAGGCATACGCGGGTAGGGGTGGAAAGGGGGGGCACGAAGGGGGCCCTGGGGTCAGGCAGGTAGGGTTCCCTGGGCACTGTGAGCACAGGGCCTGTCCCAAACCTGGAACCAGTCTTGAAACCATGCCTCATCTTCTGTTCATAAAGACTATGTGTAGCCAGAGGTCATTTCGGGGGGGATCGCTTGGGATCGCAGTTCCCCCGGGTGAGGTACGGGGGCGGGGCACATGATGAAGCCCCGCCCCCTGCTTCCGGCCCTCATTCAGCCAGGAGGAGGCAGGAGAAGAGGGAGGGTAAGTTGCTTCCTCCCTGCCTCTCCCCAACCCTGCCTGCCTGGGGCCAGTGAGGGCCTTTGCGGGGCTTCCTTGCACTCCTGCCGGCCTTGCAGGTCCACCGCTGGGCCCCTCATGGGGCTCGGCAGTGGAGCTGCAAGGCCGGCGGCAGCGGCCGGGACCATTGGGGGCGGGGTGTGTGGCCTTATGACACACTTCCGGTGATGTCAGGGGGTGTGGCCTTATGACACACTTCCGGTGATGTCAGGGGTGTGGCATATGCTAATGAGTTATGCTAATGAGTTCCCCTAGCTCTTTTTCTATGAAACGACCCCTGTGTGTAGCAAATTGATCCATGCGTATATACATGCTTCGGTGCACAGCTCAGCATGCACGAAACGGGGTACATACTTTCCATTTCTGACACACAAAGGTCTCCTTCCCATGATTTCGGAGTTATTTGCTCTCTCTTCAGGCAACGTTTATCCTTTCCCCTGGATTTTACGGGCTCGCAGTACTTGGGTTTGTGTTACAGATCTTGAGTTTTATGCACATATAAAACGGGACTCCTCTTCCTGGTCCCTCATTACGCAGCAAATGCTGTAGAACGAACATCCTCGGAAATCAAAGAAGGGTTTCTCCAGTTTATGTCTCTTTTGTTGCTTCCTTTTAAAACTGCGCATTAAGGCAGCACCAGGCCTAGCTTCCATAAAAGTTATTGATGGCCTTATATGTTACGTTGACAGGCCGTGGGTATTCATAGATGTTTTCAACAGCCTGAACAATGTAAACAACATTTCATATTTTTCTCACATCTATCCTGTCCAGCCTGAAGGTGTTCCAAACTCGGACATCCACCTTCCCCTGGAAGGTTTTCCTGTCTTTTTTTTTTTTTTTACTACGTAGGCTGAGATAAGCCATGATTTTCTGTGCCTTAGCAAGCTCACACTGGTGTCTCCTTTTAAGTCTTTGGCTAAAGCACTGAAACCATTACAACTATTACTGAATGTCCAGAGCCAGGGTGGTAGAGTGGTTAAGAGCGGTGGAGAACCGGGTTTGATTCCCCCACTCCTCCTCCATGTGAAACCTGCTGTGTGACCTTGGGCCAATCCCAGTTCCCTCAGAACTCTCTCAACCTCACCTGCCTCACAAAGTGCCTGTTGTGGGGGAAGGAAGAGAAGGCGATTATGGTGGAGTGGTTAAGAGTGGCAGACTGTAATGTGGGGAACTGGGTTTGATTGCCCACTCCTCCTCTACATAAGGCCTGCTGGGAGACCTTGGGCCAGTCCCAGTTCTCTAAGAGCTCTCTCAGCCCCACCTGCCTCATGAGGTGCTTGTTGTGGGGAGAGGAAGGGAAGAGGATTATGATGGAGTGGTTAAGAGCGGTGGACTCTAATCTGGGGAACCGGGTTTGATTGCCCACTCCTCCTCTACATAAGGCCTGCTGGGAGACCTTGGGCCAGTCCCAGTTCTCTAAGAGCTCTCTCAGCCCCACCTGCCTCACAAAGTGCCTGTTGTGGGGAGAGGAAGGGAAAGGCAATTGTAAGCCACGTTGAGATTCCTTCGGATACAGAAAAGTGGGGTATTAAAAACAACTCCTATTCTTCAGAGAAAACAAGGGGGGCCCGCGATACTCGCGGGGGG
>NW_015163629.1:680913-700932 GCF_001447785.1 Gekko japonicus
CGTCGCCTGCCAGTCCGCCGGCTGGCTCCGAGGCGGCGGCGGCGTTGCAGAGAGTCTCCTGCGCATGCGCAGGAGACGCTCTTGCACTTTCGGGGGGATTTAAACATCCCCCCGAAATTTTTAAAAACTTTTTGTATTTTTGTGCACACGTGGGGACTGGCCCACGTGTGCACAAACCTCCCCCGGCCCCCCAGCTGCCCCCTCCGTGCTGATTTAAGTATCCGCACGGAGGGGGCAAGTTGGCTATTAGATATATAGATGACATGTTTGTGAATAGTTCTGTTTTTTAGCATTTGTTGTTGTTCAGCCGCACAGTCGAGTCCGACTCTTCGCGACCCCATGGACAAGATCCCGCCAGGCCCTCCTGTCTTCTGCCGTCCTCTGAAGTTGGCTCAACTTCATGTTCGTTGCATCTATGACACTGTCTAACCATCTCATCCTTTGCCGTCCCAGTCTTCTTTGACCTTCAATCTTTCCCAGCATCAGGGTCTTCTTCTCCAGTGAGTGCTCCCTTCTCATTGGGTGGCCAAAGTATTTGAGCTTCAGTTTCATTATCTGGCCTTCCAGGGAACAGTCAGGGTTGATTTCTTTTAGGATTGACTGATTTGATCTTCTTGCAGTCCAAGGGACTCTCAAGAGTCTTCTCCAGCACCATAGTTCAAAAGAATCTATTATTTGGTGCTCGGCCTTCCTTATAGTCCAACTCTCGCAGCCATACATGACTACTGGGAATACCATTGCTTTGACCATGCGGACTTTTGTTGGCAGGGTGATGTGAGCATTAGCATTTAATTTATATCTATTTAGTATACTATTTAAAAAACCATCTAGTTTGACTTAAAGGCCTTGGGAGCCCATAGTTGCACATAACTCATTTTCAGGGGTCCCAGGCTTGTTGAGCCTGTGGACACTTTTGGAATTTTAAGAAAAGATACCAGGGCTGTGGTCATACGCACGATTAAACCTGACATAGGCACGAATGCTGGGCAGATTTAAAGGGAGTGATCAGACAGCAACATCTGGGAAGCGTCCCATAGCTGTCGGCAACCTGTTCTGCTCCACCGCAGAAGTGGAGTTAAAAGACACTGGGGGAAATCCGGTAGTAAACGGGGTGCGATGGGCCACGGATGGACTTTCCCCTGTCTGATCGCTCCAGCGCGCTCTCATGGTGTCGGGATGGTTTGATCGAGTCATCCCGACTCTGTGCCGTTGTTTTCCCCGCCCTTCTCAGTATGCGCATCATCACAAACTCCATAGGGAGCCTGTGACGACCTCTTATCTGGGGAGGTCTAGTTTTACTTTAAAAGTTCTTATGGTTTATTTTTCTTTGGGTATTCTGGCTGCCACCAGGGAAATTTAGGCTTTCCCACACCTTTTCTATAATATTTTCCCTCTCTGGGTAGGTATGGTGACCCAGGGTCTGGGCTTTCGAAGGACCATGTGTTTCTTGAGGAATTCCATTCAGAACTTGTGTCTTAAATAAAAGTAGATTTATTTGATGTTCACACACTCTTCCCTCTTATTGACAGGGATCAGGGCATGTCACTTTGTAACAATCTTTTCCTTAGGCCATATATGGTTACTGTTTCTTTATGCTTTAACTTTTCATAACACACACCAGACTTCTCTCTCTCAGACCTTAAAACGAACAAACTGCTTAACTCTTTTACTAGACAGAACTTATAACAACTGCTTTCACACAGCCCTCTCTGCTGACAGACTCTGTTTAACTGTCTTTCCCCCCTCCCATAACTCTAACAGACACCCTTCAACTGACACTCTTGACTGACACCACGACTCACCTGCAGTTGCGTCTGATCACACACTGATGGGCAGTGCCCACAGCTTCGAAGGGGGGTGTGATCGTGCAAGTCCAGGTGTCAGCTATGCTGCCATGAGTGTGTTGATGTTTTCTATTGGCTTTGCATTCCTTCCCATGCGCTTAATTGCTTCAAAGCTACAACGCTTATCTGTAAAGTTTTACTGGAGGAGATTGTGGTGTCTATCGTCTGTGGGAGCTTCTCCATTCCCAGCTTCGCAACCGTTAGAGAGCCTGGCAGTCTCCCGGGCGCGGGAGCCCACCTAATCGGTTATTGCTGGGGTGTGTGTGTGCATACAAATGCCCTATATCCTATTTGGCTTCGAGGCTTAGTCTATCAAGGACAGGTCCCACATGAGATATGGTTTAAGGAAATACATTTAAATATATTAAATGTAGCAACTCTTGAGAAGAGTCTTTAGAAACCAGGAAAATAACATTACAACATAAAGAAAATTTATACACAATACCAGTTAAGTTGCTTCTGAGGAAGTTAAGAGACGAAACCAAGCATAAGCCGGCTGCTTTGTCAAGAAGCTCTACATTCTTTTGACTGTTAACAGCACATGTTCTGGAATTCCACTAGTATCTTCTGGCTGTTGGCAGCAATTGATATTTTGTTGTATTGCCGTGTTATTGTATAACATTAAGATATTGTATGATTAGGTTGTATACCTTGTGAATATTTTGTTTACTTAGATACTATAATCAAGTATAAAAGTAATTGTATTAGCATACATAACTAATGTTTAAGAGTGTATTATTGGACTGATATTGGCCCCAGTTTTGTTGTCTTTGGAGTTTGGATACTGGGAGGTCTGTCTTTTGGGTTTGGCTACTTTTGACTATATCCTATTATGCGCACAGGTAGCCCGCCATTCCTAACAGTGTTCGTGTTATTGCATCTATGGCTTTTCAATAAAAGTAAAAACCTTCCTGGAAGCGTGTACTTCGTTGTTTGGCTGTGGGTCCTGACAACAGGTCAGATTCCTCCAGAGGAAATAGCCTCGCTTTCCCCTTGCTTTATCGGGCACGTGTGACCGCAACCTCGGTTCCACTGCAAAATGCCTGTCTTGTGGGCATGGCCAGCCATTAAAAGGCTGCCACCGGGGCCGGGGACAAGCACATCCTTTTGGGACATTCCAAGCCCAGCCTCCTTTTTATGATCGAGGCAGCTGTTCCCAAATGGAAGCTGCCGACAGATAAAAAGGTGACGCCTCCTGGGCTCTTCTCATGCCCGTCCACCTCCAATGAAGCGACGGATAGTCAGGATTGGCCCTTTGCTTTGGAGAAGAGATACTTCATGGAGCAAGGAAGTGGGAGCCAGAAAACATGTCCATGGGAACCATGCACTTATAAATGGGAAAGGGCAGGTAGAGAAAGAGGTACTTTTTTCCCTTTCTCACAATACAAGAACTCCTGGGCACTCCATGAAATTGCTGAGCGGTCGGGTTAGAACGGATAAAAGGAAGTCCTTCTTCACCCAAAGAGTGATTCACACATGGAATTCACTGCCACAGGAGGTGGTGGCGGTTACAAGCATGGACAGCTTCAAGAGGGAATTAGATAGGCATATGGAGCAGAGGTCCATCAGTGGCTGTTAGCCACAAGGTATAGATAGGAGCTCTGGGGCAAGTGATGCTCTGTCTTCTTGGTGCTTGGGGGGGCCAACAGTGGGAGGGCTTCTAATGTCCTGGCCCCACTGGTGGACCTCCTGGTGGCACCTGGTATTTTTGGCCACTGTGTGACACAGAGTGACTGGATGGAACATTGGCCTGATCCAACATTGGCGTCTCTTATGTTCTTAAATACGATGTTTGAGAACCCTGAATTGATCACAGGTTCCAGCGATATCAGCCACAGTCATCTGCACACCCTTCAATTCAGGGTTCTCAAACATCGTATTTAAGAACATAAGAGACGCCAATAGTTACTCTTGAATATCTATGGAATATGGAGTAGCTATGGAATGGAGAGTAGATATGGAGTGTTGCTTGAGTAGCAGTACAGATAGATTTGTGCAGGGCTGTTTTTGTAGCAGGAACTCCTTTGCATATTAGGCGGCACACCCCTAATGTAGCCAATCCTCCAAGAGTTTACAGTAGCCCCTGTAAGAAGAACTCTGTAAGCTCTTGGGGGTTTGGCTACATTAGGGGGTGTGTCGCCTATTATGCAAAGGAGTTCCTGCTACAAAAAGAGCCCTGGGCCCGCCGTGGAAGATAAGTCTATCATTGGCTACGAGCCATCGTGGCTGAGGGGAACCTTCACATTTGGAGGCATTAAGCCTCCGAATCCCAAAGCCAGGAGGCGACATCAGGGGAAGGCCGCGGCCTCTATGCCCTGTTACTGGCCCTCCAAAGGAACTGATTGGCCACTGTGTGAGATGGGATGCTGGACTAGATGGACCACTGGTCTGATCCAGTAGGACCGTTCTTACGTTCTTACCAGGGGAAGGCCTCGGCCTCTATGCCCTGTTGTTGGCCCTCCCGAGGAACTGGTTGACCACTTTGTGAAACAGGATGCTGGATTAGATGGATGGACTAGTGAGGATTGCAGGCCTGAATGCATCCCATATTGAAACATACCACACACCCAGAAAGCTAATATGCCGGTGGAGGGGGGAACCTATAACCTAGCCCTCTTGTCTTGTTAATTTTCTGAGTACAGAGAAACAGATGGAAGAATGTTCAGACACACAGCCTGAACTGGAATGCTCCAGGGAAAGTGACAACAATGGTTTAACTGGGCTGTAAAGACTGTAAAATCCGATTTTGGGAGCGCGACTAGAGCAGTTTATTGAAGTGATTTTTCATTCCTTTTGCAAAGCAGCTCGGTGTCCTCCCCTCCCTCCCCTTTGATATGAACATGTGGGAAGAGATGCTCTACGCTGCTTTGAGGATGCTCATCTTTTGACTCCATCTGTAGATGCCTTGATGTTGACACAATACATCGGATGTGCGGTATATTTTGCAAATTGCTACACCTACACAGACGCAGCGTCAGGCGCACGAGACTTCATTTCCAAGCTACTGTAAGCACCGGGAGTCTACAAGCCGTGAAACTGCCGCCTTTCCAAGTCTGACTCAACCAATTTGGCGGAGCTTTCACACTGCAAAAGACTATAGAGATCTGGGAGAGGGAGGGGGAGAATCGGGACTCTGGAGCGGAATAGAGTGGGCTTTTTTTTTAAAAAAAAAGGCTGTCACTTTATGGAGACTGCAGGGTAAATGGCACTTGTAATAGAATGCTGTTTAGTTGCATGAATATGGCAGGCCGAGGCTAGCTCGATCGCATCAGATCTCTGAGGGTGGTTCCGCACTAGACCTTAAATCCTGCTTCAACCCTGTCCCCAAACTTACATTCTACACTACACTGGAGTTCACCCCCCTGTAATTATCTCGGGGGTATTTTTGTTTCCACATTACACTGAGGTCACCCTGGTTTTGCCCCACACTTGTCCCAAACAAAATTGTTCATTTCACAAGAATAGTTATTAGAACTAACTGGTTGGCCACTGTGTGAGACAGGATGCCGGACTAGATGGACCCCTGGTCTGATCCAGCAGGGATGTTCTGATGTTCTTATTACACAGTTTCAGTTGGGTAGCCGTGTCGGTCTATAGTAGGAGAGCAAATACTTCCATGCAGTAGCACCTTTAGGATTAACAAAATTTCCAGGATATAAGCTTTCAAGAGGAACTGGTTGGCCACTGTGTGAGACAGGATGCTGGACTAGATGGACCCTCACTGGTCTGATCCAGCAGGGCTCTTCTTACATTCTCATCAGAGGAAGGCCTCGGCCTCTATGCCCTGTTGTTGGCCCTCCAGAGGAACTGGTTGGCCACTTTGTGAGACAGGATGCTGGACTAGATGGATGAGTGGTTTGATACAGCAGGACTCTTCTTGTGTTTTTATCAGGGGAAGGCCTTGGTCTCTGTGCCCTGTTGTTAGATATACAGAGAACTGCTTGGAGACTGTGTGAGACAGGATGCTGGACTAGATGGATGAGTGGTTTGATACAGCAGGACTCTTCTTGTGTTTTTATCAGGGGAAGGCCTTGGTCTCTGTGCCCTGTTGTTAGATATACAGAGAACTGCTTGGAGACTGTGTGAGACAGGATGCTGGACTAGATGGATGAGTGGTTTGATACAGCAGGACTCTTCTTGTGTTTTTATCAGGGGAAGGCCTTGGTCTCTGTGCCCTGTTGTTAGATATACAGAGAACTGCTTGGAGACTGTGTGAGACAGGATGCTGGACTAGATGGATGAGTGGTTTGATACAGCAGGACTCTTCTTGTGTTTTTATCAGGGGAAGGCCTTGGTCTCTGTGCCCTGTTGTTAGATATACAGAGAACTGCTTGGAGACTGTGTGAGACAGGATGCTGGACTAGATGGATGAGTGGTTTGATACAGCAGGACTCTTCTTGTGTTTTTATCAGGGGAAGGCCTTGGTCTCTGTGCCCTGTTGTTAGATATACAGAGAACTGCTTGGAGACTGTGTGAGACAGGATGCTGGACTAGATGGATGAGTGGTTTGATACAGCAGGACTCTTCTTGTGTTTTTATCAGGGGAAGGCCTTGGTCTCTGTGCCCTGTTGTTAGATATACAGAGAACTGCTTGGAGACTGTGTGAGACAGGATGCTGGACTAGATGGACCCTCACTGGTCTGATCCAGCAGGGCTCTTCTAGGGTTCTTGTGTTCCCAACCCAGAGCTGGCAACCCCACCTGGGAGCTATCCTATATAGGAGATCTTCTGATATTTATATCACTTTGTGCCTTCACATGCAAAGAGAGGGGTGGAGTTTGTTTTTTAAACAAAAATGGGAATGATCCCCTCACCCACTTAAAAACAGACCCAGGTCTTTCTTTCTTTACATGTGAATGGATCAGCTTACTACATCAGGGTCCTCCCTGCATTTACATATATTCCTTGTGCAGCAGCCTAATAGCCCTGACTAGCCCGATCGAGTCAGTATTTGGATGGGAGACCACCAAGCAAATCCAGGGTTGCTACAATCTTGTGATTGCAGTGTCCATAATTCAAACCCTATTTCTCCTTTTTCCCCCCTACGGTTGTGACATCAGGGGCGTTATGCTCCAGGTGTTTATCTGTTTGCAATCGGAAGTCCGAAAGAATCTTTGTTTCTTCATTTTCCATCATCTTATGTGGTTTGTGCTCCCATGAATTTCTGGCTGGTGGTAAGCCATACTTCTTGCAAAGATTCCAGTGCAACATAGCTGCAACTCTATCATGATTTTATTTATTTATTTATTTATTTATTTTTGGGATTTATATCCCGCCCTATCCAACAGCTCTGGGCGGCTAACAGATGGCCATGCCGAGGCTAAAATATGCATACAAACAAAACAGCATAATAAAACAATGTATCCTACATAAAATATGGTGCTCTGATAATTTACATAAAAACCAAGATGCGCGACATCCCACACTGGCGGCCAAGTTCTTCATAGCATGAGCGCCAGGAGAGGTGATTCCCCGGCTCTGTTGGGCGACATCTACCCCTACCATATGGGGTAGATGGTTGGAATCTCAATGGTGGAATAGTGGTGGCGGCGGCTCCCCCTCAAAGGCCTAGCGGAAGAGCTCCGTCTTGCCGGCCCTGCGGAACTGCACCAGGTCCCGCAGGGCCCGGATCTCCTCCGGGAGCTCGTTCCACCTGGTGGGAGTCGCCACCGAAAAAGCCCTAGCCCTGGTTTGGGCTAGCTTCACTCCTCGGGGACCTGGGACTTCCAGTAGATGGAGATTCCCGATCTTCATAGTCAGTTTGAGCAATTTTACTGCAGGCACTGGCCAAGTGGTTGACTGTTCCATCCTTTGTCTCGCAAAGTCAACATTTGCTGTCATCACTGGTCTTCCGAATCTCAGCTTTCACACTATTCATTTTGAGTGCCTGATCTTGTGCAGCTAGAACGTGTCCTTCCATTTCTTCCTTCAGGTGCCCATGTTGAAGCCACTACTGGGTGTTTTCGTTATCAACTTTATTGTCTATGTCTTTCAAATATTGCCTATGCCAGTACTTCCAGTTGTCAAAGTGAGTTTTGGTTGCGGTCTTTTTATAATCTTCTTCGGTTTCTGTAACCTTAAATTCATCTCCCTTGTACATTTTGACTAGAAGCTTCACTTGGCTTTTTCTTGGTGTAGTCATTCAGTGAACTTACTTAACTTTCAGGACACCTCATCCACCTAAATTGCATGATAAATAAAGACGATCAATGTCACTTCTAGAGTGTAGTAAGAGATGCATTGCCGTTATCTTGCCAGTTATGCAATCTGTTGCTTCTAATTCTGCTTGTTTCCAATCGATAATGCCAGCTGTGTATCTTAGAACTGGATAGCCCATGTATTAATTGCCTTTACCCTGTTGCCTCCATTTAATTTTGCTCACAATAACTTTTTAACTCTTCGGTAGTACTCCTTGGATGTATTTTTCTTAACAAGGGTATGTTTGATGTTGTCAGCTTCCAAAATTCCAAGATATCTTTAGTTTACTTCAGAGCCCAGTCTTTTGATGTTGTTGCTGTCCTGGCATCTTGATTTCTTCTTGTTCAATGATCTTTCTTCTGTTCAGTGCTAATGCCACACCTTTGTCAAGGCCAAATTCCACTGCTATATCTTTGCTGAATATGTGAACTCTTTTTAGTAAAGAATCAATCTCTGAGGATGACTTTCCATACATTTTCAAGTCATCCATATGCAACGTGTGAAATCTTTGGGCCTCTCTTTGAACGTTGGTATCCTAGGCCTGTGCTGTTGAGAATGACTGTGAGTGGTATTAGGGCAATGACAAAGAGCAGCAGTGATAGTGAGTCTCCTTGGAAAATTCCTCGTTTGATATTAACTCTGTGGCCATAGTTAGAGTAATTTGTGTGTGACTAGCACCATATGTAAGCCGCTCAGAGACCCCCTGAGAAGGGGGTTCGAGCGGGATATAAAGTCGAAGGTTAAATTAATAAATAAAACTGTTTCACTTTCTTCTCCTTTCACCCTCAATCTGGAGTTCCATTTACTTGTGGAATTTTTGATAAACATGATTACAGTTTCGTTAATGCCTACCATTTCTAGTGTTTTCAGGATCCATGTAAGAGGCCGTGAATCAAATGCCTTCTTTCAATCAATCTAAGCAACATTCAGGTTGGTTTTCTGCCTTTTACAATTTTGTAAGACCATTTCCCCCCCCAATCAGTAACTGATCTGTAGTGCCTCAGGATTTTTGATAGCCAGTTTGGTGTGGTGGTTAGGAGTGCAGACTCTAATCTGGGAGAACCAGGTTTGATCCCCCACTCCTCCACATGCAGCTGCTGGTGTGACCGTGGGTCAGTCACAAGTTCTCTCAGAGCTGTTCTCTCAGGAGCAGTTCTCAAAAGAGCTCTCTCAGTCCCACCTACCTCACAGGGTGTCTTTTGTGGGGAGGGGAAGGGAAAGGAGATTGTAAGCTGCTCTGAGACTCTGAGTGAAGGGCAGGGTATAAATCCAATCTCCTCCTACTCCTCTTCTTCTTCCTCCTCCTCCTCCTCCTGTTATTATTACTATTATTATTCCTTGTACCCTCTTCTGCTTCATAGGGTTGCAACCCTTTTCCTGCTATGCAAGTGAGAAGTTGCCCTGTAAAATAGGAATCGTTTCTTTCATGGCCCTTTCTCATATGCCCAGGATAAGGGTGATCGCCACTTTGGGTCAGGAAGGAATTTTCCTCCAGGTCATATTGGCCCAGGGATTTTTTGCCCCCCCTTGGGCTTAGAGCTGGGACAACTGGGAGAGTGTGTGTGGGGGGGGAGGTAGCTGTAAATTCCCTGCATCGTGCAGGAGGGTGGACTAGATGACCCCTGGGGTACCTTCCAGCTGTATGTTTCTATATTTCTCCTCCCTGCCTGAAATTTGGCAGGGGAGATTCTTTCCAATAGGAGCAGAAGACCTATGAGTTTCATCCCAAACGGGGGAAAGCTGCTTCTAGAGATGTGCTTTCCATCAAAACTAGTGGAAATGCCAAGAGCAATGTGATTATTTTTAAAAAATTCCAAACACACTTGATAACTAAATAAACAATTAAATAAAAGTAAGAACTGGGACCAGAACCAATTGCTTTGGTTCACATCCTTCTTGAAGTACCCAAAGATGATGGGCTGTGCAATGATATCACAGCCACGAGGAGGAAGAAGGACTATTCTGAGAATTAAGAAAGAATTTTTTATTTATTTATTTATTTATTTGTTAGAATTTTACCCTGCCCTCCCGCCGAAGCGGCTCAGGGTGGCTTACAGTAGTTAAAAAACAGTATACAGTTAATAGGATATCAAGTCTAAAACACTACAATCAATAAAATATCAAAATACAACTTATTAAATTTAAGATTAAGATGTGGCGGCCATCTGTTATAAAGTGCTAGTAGTTATGTGGAATGGTCAGTGTGGTCAGACTATTGAAATGCTTGCTGGAGCAGCTCGGTCTTTACCGCTCTACAGAATTGTTGAAGATCCCGCAGAGCTCGAATTTCATGGTGCAGCTAGGGAAAACGCCCTAGTTCTTGTTGATGTTAACTTTGCATCCCTAGGGCCTGGGGGGACCAAGTGATTTTGCGACTCGGATCTCAGTGCCCTCAGGGGAACATACGGGGAAAGGCGGTCCCTTAGGTAGACAGGCCCCAGACCAGACCAAGAAGAAGAAGAAGAAGAAGAGGAGGAGGAGGAGGAGGAGATTTATACCCCACCCTTCACTCAGAGTCTCAGAGCAGCTTACAAACTCCTTTCCCTTCCCCTCCCCACCCCTGTGAGGTGGGTGGGACTGAGAGAGCTCTCTTGAGAACCGCCCTTTCAAGGACAGCTCTTGTCAGAACTACGGCTTGGCCAAGGTCATCCAGCAGCTGCAAGTGGAGGAGTGGGGAATCAAACCCGGTTCTCCCCGATTAGAGTGCGCACTGAACCAAAGCACGGAACTTGCAGCCATTTGGGGCATTCAAGAGGCTCCTATCAGCTCCTGCGGCTGGCTGAATGTCAGATATAGGGGGAGGCTTTCAAGTATTTCCCCCTTAGGCACATTTTGTCTTCTTTGGGGGGGAAAAGAGAGTTATATTTGGGGAGGAGCCATGGCTCAGTGGCAGAGCATCTGTTTGGCATGCAGACAGTCCCAGGATCAATCCCCAGTGATCCCAGGTAGTAGGTGATGTGGAAGACCCTGCGACCCTGGAGATCCACTGCCAGTCTAAGGAGACAATATTGACTTTGATGGACCAGGGGTCTGATCCAGTATAAGGCAGCTTCACGGGGCTCCTCCACAGTGGAAAAGCAGAGCTCTCTCTCTGTCTCCAGCGTCACCACAATCCGGAGCGCAGTGGCCATCCAGTACATCTCTCCCCCTGGGTTTGTATTCTATATGCCTTTGCCAGTGTTCCCTCTAAGCTGAGTCCGTGTGAGCTAGCTCACAGTATTTTAGCATCCTGCTCACACATTCTCGTCTGAGCCCAGGAAGGGATGGCTCCAGAGCAAACGGATGTATGCAGCAGCCAAATCGCTCGCTCACAGCTTTCATGCCAGCGGCTCGCAAAGTAGAATTTTTGCTCACAGGACTCCACAGCTTAGAGGGAGCACTGGTCTTTGCCTGCCTGTCTCTTTGCCACGGTTTGAGGAAGGGAGGAATAAAACCCGAGCGAACAGATGACGAGAAGGCAGGCAGGCTGATATTTGGCGACGGCAGCGGCTGAAGGGAGAGGAGGGGAATCGGATGCGTCTATTAGGCGCGCGCATATCACTAAATTCAGCTCTTCCCTGCTGTGCGGTCGGTGCACACGCCTCCCTCCTCTCCTCCCCCCCCTCGCAAGCTGGAGGGCCAGAAGGTGGGGTGGTGCCTTAGGATAATGGCAGCAGAAGGCAAAGGAAGGCGGCAGCTGGCGAGCTTTGCCCCAATATGCTTCTCCCGAAAGCGGCGAGGAACGTTCAGAAGCAGGGATGCCTGAATGGCTCATTTTTGCAGCAAAGGGAAGATGGCAAGTTTTTTTTTTAAAAAAATATATATATATGTGAATGTCGTCTTGCTTCTTCCAGATCCTCCTGTCCGGGCTTTTTTTGCCGTTTCCCCTTCTCTCTACGCTGCCCACCTTTGCGACTCTCCTCCGGAGCCGGAAAGGCCTAAAGAACTGCAGCGTTGACACCTGACCCTTTAAGCCAGCTCTGCGTAGTGAAAGGTCAAAGGCCAGGGGAGTAGAATCATATGACCATGGCAAGAATCACCTGACCTCGATGCTGCCTCGATCTCTGGAGCCAAACAGAAGAAAGCAAACCTTTCTCCACTCTCACAGAATGGCTCTTTTTTTTGGGGGGGGGAGTCAATTCAGGATTAACAAAGGAAACAGAAAGGACACATCGCTCCACATCTCTTTGACAGCAGCGTGCCACGACGAGGGGAGAATACCTCTCCTGGGAAGAACCAGTGTGTGGTGCCTCGACTCGACTAGAGATTTCAGGACGGTCTGTAATGCAGTTTGGGTGAAGGTCCGAAAGAAGACCTCTTCCGGTTTGGTGTAGTGGTTAAGAGTGCAGACTCTGATCTGGGAGAACCGGGTTTGATTCCCTACTCCTCCACATGCAGCTGCTGGTGTGACCTTGGGTTGGAGGCCGGGGGGAGTAGAATCATATGACCACCGCAAGAATCACCTGACCTCGATGCTGCCTCGATCTCTGGAGCCAAGCAGAAGAAAGCAAACCTTTCTCCGCTCTCAAAGAATGGCTCTTTTTTTTTGGGGGGGGGCAGTCAATTCAGGATTAACAACGGAAACAGAAAGGACACATCGCTCCACATCTCTTTGACAGTTTTGCAGCAGTTCTGACACTACCCAGTCATGACCTCACTGGTTTGGCTGATGCTCTGAAAAGGCCAGTTCACACACCGCTTCAGTGTTACCATGGGGCAAAGCAGAGAGAGACAAGCCTCATGCACCCAGGGTCCCGATACGTGGGAGGGAAGAAGAGGCTGGCACAGTGTTTGAGGGAGTTTTTGAGTGAGCTGAGGACCACGAGTACATTTGCACTGGAACAGGACATAATGGGGTAGCTTCTGTGAATGGGGTCTACCACTGCCATTCTGCTGCTTGGAACTAGAACACATGAACACGTGTGAATCTGACTTATCCTGAATCAGGTCCTTGGTCCATCATAGTCAGTACTGTCTCTCCGTGTTCTCAGGCTGAGGTCTTTCACATCAACTCCTACAGATAAAACGGATAAAAGGAAGTACTTCTTCACCCAAAGAGTGATTAACACGTGGAATTCACTGACACAGGAAGTGGTGGCGGCTACAAGCATGGACGGCTTCAAAAGGGAATTAGATAAGCAAATGGAGCAGAGGTCCATCAGTGGCTATTAGCCACAAGGTATAGATAGGGGCTCTGGGGCAAGTGATGCTCTGTCTTCTTGGTGCTTGGGGGGGGGGGTCAACAGTGGGAGGGCTTCTAATGTCCTGGCCCCACTCGTGGACCTCCTGATGGCACCTGGTATTTCTGGCCACTGTGTGACACAGAGTGTTGGACTGGGTGGGCCTTTGGCCTTATCCAACATTGGCATCTCTTATGTTCTTATGTTCTTATGTACCCAATCCTTTTAAATGGGAGACACTGGGGATTCAACCTGAGACCTTCTGCATGCCAAGCAGATGCTCTGCCTGTGAGCCACTGTCCCTCCCCCTTAACAAACTAGAGTGTGTTCCTTTTATTCTCCAGGAAACTGAGGGTCAAATCTCTGTTTATTTGCCACATTTAGATATTCCCATCTTTCAGTGTCGAACCTGAAGCGGCACCCACAGAATTCTGGGTTTGGTGTAGCCACACGGTATCTTTCGTTAGGACCAGCCGAAACATTGCACAACCTTTTGAGCGCGCCAGAACTCTTTGTCAGGGTGGACTTACAAACATTTAAAAGCCAGAGGGGTGGGAAGCGGCCTTTCTTTCAGCGCATGCTCCAGTCCAGTCGAGCACTGCTCAGATCTAGCTTCTGTTGAAACAAGCAGTCAGCATGGGAGCTATCCAAGGTCCTGCAGAGCTCTGTTTCCTGTTTCTGGGCAACTGGTTCTGGTCCTTCCTTCCCTGTGCCTTATAACTGCTCTAAGCTATGCTAGTAGAAAAGAGAAAGAGTCTAGTAGCACCTTAATGACTAGCAACATTTGTGGCTTTCACGTGTCACTGCTCACTTCTTCAGAAGTGAGGACCAAATCCTCTGAAGAAGTGAGCAGTGGGTGACGAAAGCTCCTCCCCTGCCACAAATTTTGTTAGTATTTTAAGGTGCTGCTGGACTCTTGCTCTTTTCTGCTGCTACAGACAGACTAACACAGCTACCCATCTTGATCTATCTGAAGAAGTGAGCAGTGACTTACGAAAGCTCACCCCTGCCACAAATTGTGTTAGTCTTTAAGATGCTACTGGACTCCTGCTCTTTTCTCCTGCTACAGACAGACTAAGTCGGCTACCTATCTTGATCTAAATGAAGACGTGAGCAGTGACTCACAAAAGCTCATCTCCTGCCACAGATTTTGTTAGCCTCTCAAGGTGCTACGGGACCCCTGATCTTTTCTGCTGCTACAGACAAACAGTGCTACCCACCTTGATCTAAGCTATGCTAGACGATCACAGCATATTCACATGGGCTTTATGCATATGGACGCCAACTCCAAGAAGGCCTCTTGCGGTCTCAGCTGACCAGGACTTCCCAAATTGCCTTGAAATTTGCACTTGATTTAGAATTTAAGGAACCTTTCCAGTAGCTTGCACAAGAATTCACTTAAGGGTCATAGATTTTACAATAATACGTTTGGTAGTATTGTACTGTTCAGTACCTAACCTTTGACTGGACTGTATGAAACCTCTGAGCATGCACAGTGCCTTCCCCTTACCATTTGACGCCCGTTTCGGGCCATGAAATTAAAGGATGGAGTTTTTGCAGGTACACGAAACTATCTGTATCTCCCTTTTGAAAGATTTTTACACTACTTTGCTTCTTTGCTATCCCGGACTGGTTCCACAGGGTCGTGGTGAGACCGACAGAAAATATTTTGAAGATCACGCCAAGTGCTCTACTTGTGGTGTGCTTTCGCCCCTGTCTCTAACAGGGTGTGGAGGGGGGGGGAAGTGCTTTAATGATGGAAAGTTATTTAGTGCCGCATGGAGTTAATTGCTTCTAATCACTGCTTACATCCATCTGGTTTTATGGTAGACAACAAACCTCTTCATCGGATTTGCTCATTAGCTGTATTGTAAATCACAGAAATACTCTGGCATCTCACAGATTGTGATCCCATTAGCCAGGCTGCATTTCTTGGGTAGCCATGAAACAAAGCGGCAGTGTTACCGATAGGCGGAGGGCTAGCTTTGGTTCCTCTGGCTTTGAAGACCAAGGGAGGAACTCTTTTCAGTCTTGCCTTGGAAAACCTTGTGAGCTAATGACTGTTTAGGTTCAAGGGTGTGAGAAAGAGCAGAATGTAATCATGCAGAGAGGATCTGGCGTGGGGAAGAGCATATCGAAGAAGAAGAAGAAGAAGAAGAAGAAGAAGAAGAAAAGAAGAAGAAGAAGAAGAAGAAGAAGAAGAAGAAGAAGAAGAGGTTGGATTTATACCCCGCCCTTCACTTGGAGTCTCAGAGCGGCTTAAAAACTCCTTTCCCTTCCCCTCCCCACAACAGACACCCTGTGAGGTAAAAGAAGAAGAGGAAGAGATTGGATTTATACCCCATCCTTCACTACCCAAAGGAGTCTCAGAGCGGCTTACAAACTCCTTCCCCTTCCCCTCCCCACCACAGACACCCTGTGAGGTAGAAGAAGAAGAAGAAGAGATTGGATTTATACCTGGCCCTTCACTACCCAAAGGTGTCTCAGAGCGGCTTACAAACTCCTTTCCCTTCCCCTCCCCACAACAGACACCCTGGGAGGTGGGTGGGGCTGAGGGAGCTCTTGACAGAAACTGCTCTTTTTCAAGGACAGCTGTGCCAGAGCTCGTGACTGACCCAAGGTCACATCAGCAGCTGCAAGTGGAGGAGTGGGGGAATCAAACCCGGTTCTCCCAGATTAGAGTCCGCACACTTAACCACTACACCAAACTGGCACTACACCAAACTGCAGAAACGCTGCAGTGCTTCTGATTCACTCAATCACACCTTTGCAGGACTGGAGATGTCTTTCTTCTTCTCCTTTTTCTTCTCCTTCTGCTGCCAAGCTGCAGCCAAGTGATGGTGACCCCAGAGGGTTTTCAAGGCAAGAGATGTTCAGAGGTGGTTTCCCATTGCCAGCCTCTGTGTAGCAGCTTTGGACTTCCTTGGTGGTCTCCCATCCCCAAACTAACCAGGGCTGACCCAGCTTAGTTTCTGAGATCTGACAAGATCGGGCTACCTTGAGCCATCCAAGTACAGTAGTGGAAAGTGCCGTCGATCCCCAGCCAACATATGGCAACCGGTGTTCCCTCTAAGCTGAGTTCGTGTGAGCCAGCTCACAGTTTTTTAGCCTTTGGCTCACATATTTTTGCCTTCGCTCGGGAAGGATGGCTCCACAGCAAACGAATCTATGCAGTAGCCAAATGGCTCGCTCACAACTTTAATGCCAGTAGCTCACAAAGAAGAATTTTTGCTCACAAGACTCCACAGCTTAGAGGGAACATTGGCAACCCCATCGTGTTTGCAAGGCAAGAGATGTTCAGAGGGAGTTTGCCCCTGCATAGCAATCCTGGACTTCCCTGGTGGTCTCCTAACCAGCTATTGACCAGGGCTGAACTTGTTCAGCTTCCAAGACCTGGGCTATCCAGGTCGGGTCCAGAGATGCCCTCCTCTTATTCCAGGGTTTAAGAGCCAGATAGTGTGTGTGTTTGTGTGTGTCCTGTCTTTCCCCTGGACGTTTCGACTTGAGCTGCAGCTGTGCTTAGGAAATCATATCAAGTGTGGTTGCTAAGTGTGCACGTAGTGATCATGCTTGGGGAGAGCACGATAGCAATGGTTAATTCATGTATTTTAAGCAGATTACGTTTGTTGGGAGCACTAGATTCGCGTCGGGGAGCATTTTAGAGATCAAAAATCCTGGAACAGAATACTAACACGGACTTACTAACGTCCGATTACATTGATTTAAACGAAAAGTTATTTGTTTTGAATACTAACAGGATACTAATTGTTGAGGACCCTCCCTCTTGGGTTTTTAGTTATAGTGTGGGTTTTTATTTACTGTCCTTTATCCTGGGTTAACTTTTCCTTTTCCCTTTTTCTTTTTTGTAGTGCTTAGGTGTAACAAAAAATAATAAAGCTACCCTGTTCTCAGGGGATTAAAAAAAAATTCTGGCACAGTAGTTTTTGAGAGTCTAGAGTCTAGACAAAGCTACATATATTTGAAAATGAATAGTATATAACTCCACTGAAGAATCATCCGACTGTAACAGTTAGATTTGTCCGGCAGCGCCTTAGAGACCAAGAAGCTATCAAAGGGAGTGTTGACTCTCCAAAGATTAGATCCTGAAATGCTTGTCGGTTCCTAGGATGCTAACTGGACTTGAATTGCATTGGGCAGGGGGTTGGACTAGAAGGTCTGTATGGCCCCTTCCAACTCTATGGTTCTGTGATTCTATGAATACAGTACTCTTCTACTGTGGACAAACATGGCTACCCTCCTGAAATAATGTTTATTAGATGGCTGGATCTATAGCAGCTTCTGTTTTTCCTTTGCTTTGTTGGGTTGGCACTTCAGAAGCAACTTCTCCACATTTGAAGAGCTCCTCCCCCAGGCCTTGGTATATTCTGTATGTCTGTGCAAATGTAGGTGCAGAAGCTTTATCCAGAAATTGGTATCTTGATCATCTCAACGTTGTGTTTCTTGAAAGCAAATTTCCTAACTCTTGTGGCTATATGAGAGCCAGTTTGGCATGAGAGCCAGTTTGGTGTAGTGGCTAGGAACGCAGACTCTCATCTGGGAGAACTGGGTTTGATTCCCCACTCCTCCACATGCAGCTGCTGGATGACCGTGGGTCAGTCACAAGTTCCTTCAGAGCTGTTCTCTCAAGAGCAGTCCTCAAAAGAGCTCTCTCAGCCCCACCAACCTTACAGGGTGTCTGTTGGCAAGGGGAAGGGAAAGGCGATTGTAAGCCAATCTGAGATTCCTTCGCATAGTGATGGGCAGCGTATAAATCCAGTCTCTTTTTCTTCTTCTTTTTCTGTCTTGGTATCCTGAGGGAGTCAATGCCTGATCCTAGGCATTGGCTGTGCAGTGCAACCCAATACAAAGCATGCTTCCTCAAGTAAGCCCGGCTTGGTGGGGCTTAAGCTGAGTGACAGACCACTTTGTTGCATGCTGAATGCCTGGTACCTCCCATTAAGTATTTATTTATTTTTTATTTTTATTTATTTATTAATTTAGACTTCCCTTCCCTGTGGGCAGGGCTCAGGGCAGTTTACAACAGGATAAGTACAATGAGATTACATTAAAACCATAGATAAAACACCATAGAATCCTGGATTCCTCCTTAACAATGGAGGCCCAGGTAGCAGCCACTGCCAGGTCTGCATTTTACCACCTGAAGCAGGCTCGGCAGTTGGCTCCCTTCCTCGACCGCGAAGACCTGGCTACAGTGATCCACGCGACGGTCACCTCAAGGCTAGACTACTGTAACGCTCTCTACATGGGGCTGCCTTTGTCGCAGATCCGGAAGCTGCAGCTAGTGCAGAATGCGGCGGTTAGGCTGCTGATGGGCCTCCCCAGGTGGGAGCACATCAAGCCTGGGTTGAAGGCGCTGCACTGGCTGCCAATAGCATACCGAGTCCGCTTCAAAGTGCTGGTACTTACCTTTAAAGCCCTATATGGCCTGGGTCCGACCTACCTTAGGGACCGCCTTTCCCCGTATATACCCCCAAGAGCACTTCGGTCGGGGACCCAGAACCGGTTGGTGGTTCCGGGTCCCCGAGAAGTAAAGTTTGCTGCGACAAGGGCTAGAAATAAGAGCTGTCCTTGAAAAAGGGCAGTTTCTGTCAGAGCTCTCTCAGTCCCACCTGCCTCACAGGGTGTCTGTTGTGGGGAGGGGGAGGGAAAGGAGTTTGTAAGCCGCTCTGAGACACCTTTTGGGTAGTGAAGGGCGGGGTATAAATCCAATCTCTTCGTCTTCTTCTTCTTGAGAACATCTCTGCCTTTCAAGCCCTGCTGATACCAGGACGTCACTGTGACCTTGGAGAGTCACTGTTGGTCAAATGATAAAAATATTGAACCAGACAGCCAATGGACTGACTTAGAATAAAGTACCTTCACATGCATTCTTCATATGTGTTCTCAGCATACAGTGGAGCCAAGGCGAACATAATCCTGCAATGACCAAAGCCATCCCTCAAGCAGGATTCGCACCCACAGGTGAGCCTTCAGCCTACACTGGTCTACCATACATTTACATAGCAAATGCGAGTAGCCAGTGTTGGCTGTGTGTTCCACATAGAATCATAGAATGTTAGAGTTGGAAGGGACCCTGCTGGTCATCTAGTCCAACCCCCAGCACTCTGCAGGAGCATAGCCAAAAGACAGCCCTACAACATACCCAAAAGATGGTCGTCCAGCCTTCACTTGAAAACATCCAGCGAAGGAGCATCTACCACCTCCCGAGGCAGTCTGTTCCCCTGCTCAACCACTCTTACAGTTAGGAAGTTTCTCCTGATATTTAGCCGGTATCGACTCCCTTGTAATTTCCACCCATTAGATCTAGTCTTGGAATCCAGAGCAAGAGAGAATAGATCTGCTTCATCTTCTACATGGCAGCCCTTCAAATATTTGAAGATTGCAATCATGTCCACTCTAAGCCTTCCTTTTGCCAGGCTAAACATACCCAACTCTTTATTGGGAATGTTCCGTCCGGAGAAGAGGAGTTTGAAGGGGGAGATGATTGCCCTCTTGATGTGTTTGAAGGGCTGTCACTTCGAGGAGGGCAGGGAGCTGTTCCTGTTGGCAAAAGAGGAGAGGACTCACAAGAATGGGTTTAAATTAAGGGTGGGAAGGTACCGGCTGTATATTAGGAAAAACGTTTTTACAGAGTTGTAAAATCAGCTGCCTGGGGAGGTGGTGAGCTCCCCCTCACTGGCGGTCTTTAAGCAGCGGCTGGACAAACACTGGTCAGGGATGCTCTAGGCTGATCCTGCACTGAGCAGGGGGTGGGACCATTTATTTATTTATTGTTTCTATTTGTATCCCGCCTTGCC
>NW_015163629.1:701763-716934 GCF_001447785.1 Gekko japonicus
GTAAAAGGCCGCCTTGGCAGTGGCTGCTACCTGGGCCTCCATTGTTAAAGAGGCATCCAGGAGCACTCCCAAGCTCCTAACCCCCTGCGCTGGCACCAGTGGCGCCCCACCGAAGGTCAGTAGTGGGATACCTATCACCGACCCACTCCGACTCAAGCACAGGATCTCCGTCTTCATTGGATTCAGTTTCAATCGACTCAGTCTAAGCCAGCCCGCCACGTCCTGAAGTGCCCGCTCCAGGTCATCTGGGGTGGAGTTGGACTGCCTGCCCAACAACAGATATAGCTGGGTGTCATCAGCGTACTGGTGACAACCCAGCCTGTGCCTCCAGGCAATCTGGGCGAGGGGGTGCATGTAGATATTAAACAACATCAGGGATAACACTGCCTCTTGAGGCACCCCGCAAATCAACGGATGCCTCTGGGACGTCTGATCCCCTAATGCCACCCTCTGTCCTCGACCTTGGAGAAAGGAAACAAGCCATTGCAAGGCAAGCCCTTGAATTCCAGTGTCGGCGAGGCGGTGGATCAGTAACTGGTGGTCGATGGTGTCAAATGCCACTGACTGATCCAACAACACCAGTACCGCCATGCTGTCTCGATCCAGATGCCTTCGGAGGTCATCTGTGAGGGCGACCAGTGCCGTCTCCGTCCCATGACCAGGCTGGAAGCCAGACTGGAACGGGTCCAGCATGGAAGTGTCATCCATAAAGCTCTGCAACTGAATCGCTGCCGCTTTCTCCAGTACTCCAGTACAAGTTGGAGACCAGCCGATAGTTGGCCAATTCAGCGGGATCCCATGATGGTTTTTTCAGGAGAGGGCGGACCATCGCTTCCTTGAGTGCCCCCGGGAACAGCCCCTCATCAAAGGACTTGTTGATAATATCCCTGAGAGCACCTCGCAACTCCTCATGACCAGCTTTTATGAGCCACGAAGGGCACGGGTCAAGGCTGCATGTGGTTGGGCGTACCGTTGAGAGCAATCTGTCGACTTCCTCAAGACTGAGTGGACTGAAACAATCCAGGGTAGAACCAGAAGACATGCACGGAGGCTCAACTTCGCTCACTGTCTCAGCAGTGGCCAGGAGATCGCGGCGGAGCAGTGGGACTTTATCTGCGAAATAGCTTGCAAAAGCCTCACAGCCAATATCCAATTCCCTATCGTGTGGCCTGCCCTGTGGCAGCTCTCTTAATGACCGAATCATTCTAAATAATTGTGCCAGGTGTGAGCTAGCAGACGCAACCAAGGTCGCATAGAAGTCTCTCTTAGTGGCCTTGACTGCCACCCCATAGGATCTCATAAACGTCCTATAGGATGTTCTTGACACTTCCCTCCACTCGCAGCTGCTGGATGATCTTGGGCAAGCCGTAGCTCTGATAAGAGCTGTCCTTGAAAAAGGGCAGTTTCTGTCAGAGCTCTCTCAGTCCCACCTGCCTCACAGGGTGTCTGTTGTGGGGAGGGGGAGGGAAAGGAGTTTGTAAGCCGCTCTGAGACACCTTTTGGGTAGTGAAGGGCGGGGTATAAATCCAATCTCTTCGTCTTCTTCTTCTTGAGAACATCTCTGCCTTTCAAGCCCTGCTGATACCAGGACGTCACTGTGACCTTGGAGAGTCACTGTTGGTCAAATGATAAAAATATTGAACCAGACAGCCAATGGACTGACTTAGAATAAAGTACCTTCACATGCATTCTTCATAACATGTCAACATCCTTCCTAAAATGTGGTGCCCAAAATTGGACACAGTACTCCAGGTGAGGCCTGACCATAGCAGAATAGAGTGGAACTACCACCTCCCGTGATCTGGACACAATGCTTCTGTTAATGCATCCTAAGATTGCATTAGCTTTCTTCACAGCCACATCGCACTGCAGGCTCATGTTTAGCTTGTGATCAACCTAGATCCCTTTCACATGTGCTGCTGTCAAGCCAAGTCCCTCCCATTCTATATCTGTGCCTTTGATTTTTTTATACCTAAGTGTAGGACTTTGCACTTAACTCTAATGAAATTCATTTTATTTGCCTCAGACCACTGTTCCAGCCTATCTAGATCATCTTGAATCCTGACTCTGTCTTCTTCAGAATTAGCAATCCCACCCAGCTTCCTGTCATCTGCAAATCTGATGACCATTTAGTGGCAAGAATGGCCAGCTGGAGTTGTACTCTGATCCCAAGAGACAGTTTTGTTGCTTGGATTCCATCTGTCTTGATGGATTTTGACTCAGAAGTCTGCTGTCCTGGGAACCTGGATTAGGATCAGGCATTCGTTCTGGGCTTCTTCTACCACTTGGGCTGCCGGGCAGAGGAAGGAACTCCAGCCAGCCGAGGCTGGAACACTCTCACGCCATCTGATCCTCCTTGCCCAGGGAGAAGCAGTCAAACCAGAAAGGCCAATCCCATGCCATGCTTGAATATACAGGTCTGAGATCCGGTTTACTCCTGGCCAACTGGTCACCAAAGGAATGCTGCCAGGTTATCTTCTGTGTTGCCTGACTACGACTACCTGTCTGCCAGATGCTAACTGATGGCTGCAGGAACTGTCAATTTTAGCAGGTGTAGGAGCCAAATCTGGACCTGGGTTACCCAGATTTTTGCATGATTAAGGCAAAATATAGAATCATAGAGTTATAGAGTTGGAAAGGACCTCCAGGGCAGTGTTCCCTCTAAGCTGAGTCGGTGTGACCTAGCTCACAGTGTTTTAGCCTCCGGCTCACACATTTTTGTCTTAGCTCAGGAAGGAGAGCTCCAGAGCGAACTAATTTATGCAGCAACCAAATCGCTCGCTCAAGACTTTTATGCCAGTAGCTCACAAAGTAGAATTTTTGCTCACAGGACTCCACAGCTTAGAGGGAGCATTGCTCCAGGGTCATCTAGTTCAACCCCAGATTTTGTAATCTTCCTTTGCGTTTGGAGTCATAACTGACTCCAAACCTGCGTTTACATGTTAAACTTTCCCCATAAATTATGTAAACCTTTCCCCATAACTTATGCATGCAACTCAGATAATATGCCTGTAGGGTTTCAATTCGCCACTGTATTAAGATTTATTAACATTTGCTTTTTTAAAATGACCCCCCCCTTTCATTGGGATCAATTCAACTCAGTTAAAGTGAGTAATGGGAAAATGAAACACCGTACATTCAGAATATTGGTAGTTTAAATTAATCCAATGTTGCATAAATTTGGATCGAGTAACATCACACAAACCTATGTTCTAATGAAACTAACTATATTTGGACAAACATGAACTGTTCTGCTATATCACATCAAGTGAGGACCTGAAACCATGGTCTGAAGTTGGTTTATTTACCACAGTTAATTTTTAATTGTGGTTTCACGTTTGAACTGAGCCAATACATTCTTGAAGAGAAGAAGAAGAAGAGATTGGATTTATACCCCGCCCTTCACTCAGAGTCTCAGAGCGGCTTACAAACTCCTTTCCATTCCCCTCCCTACAACAGAAACCCTGTGAGGTAGGTGGGACTGAGAGAGCTCTTTCCAGAGCTGTCCTTAAGAGAACAGCTGTGCCAGAACTATGGCTTGCCAAAGGTCATCCAGCAGCTGCAAGTGGAGGAGTGGGGAATCAAACCCGCTTCTCCCAGATTAGAGTCCATGCACTGAACCAGTGCACCAAACTGGCTCTTGACACAGATAACAGCAATTAAGATAATAAAGGTATTAATAACTCAGGATGGTTCTTTTTATTTTTTAAAAAGTCTATCTCTGGGCAAATTTGGTCCAACAAGAATGGGCTTAAATAAAATATTGGGGTCTCTTAGACTCCACAGGAATTAACACTGGCATCATTACTGATCCCAGATAACATTCATGTGTACATGGTTTATTAAAATTAATATTTTAGATTAGAATACAGTCCTTGTCAAAGAATATTTTTTAAAATGTAGGGGCTCTATTGTCTCCAACCAATAAAATGTTTTTTTTTTTAAAGGCCAGGGTTGCTAAGTTTATTTGCAAGGGATTCTTTTTTTTTTGTTTTTTTGTTATATGGATAGTTTGAGAAAAGTTCTTCACACACAATGATGAGCAAGAACACAAATTGCTTTGTTCCAGCAATTAACCCGAAATTACATCCATATTTTCTCATCAACGCCGGGGCACATTTGGAAGTGAACTTTCTGTTATTGAAAAAAGGAATGTCAGAGCGTGTAATCAGAAGAAGCATTTGGAACACGTATAATCTGTGTAGGAAAATGTGTGTCAAATTCTACAACCCTGGAAACCCCATTTATGCAGGGAGCTTTAGTAGAATGGAGGCGACTTTTTTTTTTTTGCTGTCAAGTCTCAGCTGATTTATGGCCCCCCCTCCTGGGGTTTTCAAGGCAAGAGACCAACAGAAGTGGTTTGCCATTGCCTGCCTCTACATAGCCACCTTGGATTTCTTGGAGGTCTCCCATCCAAAAACTAACCAGGACTGACCCTGCTTAGCTTCTGAGATCAAAGAGATTGGGCTAGGCTGGGTTATACAGATCAGGACTACTTTACCAGGTAAGAAAGGTTTATCCCATGACAGAGTACTGCCTTAATTGGTATTGGGAAGGGTCTCTTCCTTCAGTACCTGTTCAGGCTACTTGCTCTGTATCTAAGGTCTGTTTCACACCACGTGGCCACCACTCAGCCACCAGAAGCTACATCCACCTGGCAGCTGCTTCAGGGGGCCAGCCAGTGTGTGGACTATGCAGCAAATCTGACGCAACAACAACAACATGGCTCTATTGAGGCACCATAAATTGTCAACAGGTACGTTTCAATACACCTTCACGAGGCCAAAGCCACACGGCCAATTTTAAGACTCAGACACGTAGAGTCTGAGAGGATTCAAGAGAGGATTCAGCCTGTGGGCTTCCAGTTGGCTCTGCCCCCAAAAGGAAACTGGAGAGCCAGTGTGGTATAGTGGTTATAATGCTGGAGTATGCCCAGGGAGCCCTTTGCTCAAATTAAGGAAACCAGTCTCCTGCTTGGTGTAGTGGTTAAGTGCGTGGACTCTAATCTTGGAGAACCAGGTTCGATTCCCCACTCCTCCACTTGCAGCTGCTGGATGACCATGGGCAAGCCATAGTTCTGGCACAGCTCTTCTTGAAAAAGAGCAGTTTCTGTCAGAGCTCTCTCAGCCCCACCTACCCCACAGGGTGTCTGTTGTGGGGAGAGGAAGGGAAAGGAGTTTGTAAGCTGCTCTGAGACTCCAAGTGAAGGGTGGGGTATAGATCCAATCTCCTCCTCCTCCTCTCATATTCCACCCACTGCTACTCACATGGGTGGCAAGAAAAAAATGTCAGGAGGAGGAGAGGAGATCTGGGGAGGGAGCAGTTCAGGGAGAGGGGGGGGCCTCGGTGGGGTACAATGTCATAGAATCCTCCTTCCAAAGGTGCCATTTTCTCCAGGGGAACTCATCTCAGTCACTTGGCTACCCGCTGTAATTCTCAGTGGTCTCCAGCTACCCTGTGGAGACCGGCAGCCCTAGATCTCCATGACAGACTGCCAAAAGGAAGGATTGGGAGGATAAAAATTCATGAGGCCCTGGTTGCTTTGGGGCCCTCAAAACTGGCTGAGTCACGGGATCTGGTTTCATATGATGTTTGTACTGTCTGGGTGATATGACGGGGGCCTGGGAAATCTTTGTCTGGAGGGCATGAGGGGCTCTTGCAGGCCCGCAGCCACAGCGGGGCATTTTGGGGCCCCGCCCCCTGAACTGAAAGCCCTGCCCCACGAATAGCCATGCCAGAAATCTTATTTTTGCATGTTTCCCAAAAGCTTGTGGGAATTCTTCTTAAAACCTCATCATGCCCTAGGTGGGATACAGCAGGACTGGGCTAGCAGAAAGGGGGGTTGTTGGAGGTGTACTGAAGGTGCCGCTCCTGAGTGCCCTTCTAAGCTTTCTTGCCCTGTCAGGGAGGAACAGTGTGTGTGTGCGGGACAATGGGAGGGCATCTAGTGCCCTGGCCCCGCTGATGGACCTCCTGATGGCCCCTGGTATTTTTGACCACTGTGTGACAGAGTGTTGAACCGGATGGGCCATTGGCCTCTTATGTTCTTAGGAATCTCAAAAGGCATTTAAATGTCTTCTGAAGGCAATTAAATGTCCTCTGAGCTGTTCCCCCCCCCTAGGAACTGATGTGCTTGCCGCCCTGTCCCTTGACTGGAAGGGCTAGAAACGGGCTCAGAGCCTCCCCCTTTAAAAACAGGCATTCAGATTAATTTAACTGTGATTCAACTGCCCCCTTAAGAATTTAAATAGGGCTGCGGTGGCTCAAGTGGTTAAGATGCTGAACTGCAGGCTGGAAGGTTGGTAGTTCGGCAGTTCGAGACCCAAGTGCCGCGTGAGGGAGTGAGCGCCCGTCTCTGGTCACCAGCTCCTGCCAACCTCGAAGTTCGAAAGCAAGAAATTGCAAGTAGATGAATAGGTACGGCTTTGGTGGGAAGGGGACAGCATTTTGTGTGCCTCGACATTTAGTCATGTTGGCCACATGACCATGGAAATGTCTTTGGACCGCGCTGGCTCTTTGGCTTGGAAACGGAGATGAGCACCGCAACCCTAGAGTCGGATTCGACTGGCTTTTGAGCAAGGGAAACCTTTACTTTTACCTTAAAAATTTAAATGCCCCCCCAAAAAACAAAAAAAACCCTGGCTATGGGCCTGGCTCTCAGCAGCCCTGCCCCCACATCAGCTATACCTTTCCTTCCCCGCCCCTCCCCCACTTGACACAAGCTGACTTTGACATGTGGTTGAAATCTGTAGAAAGCCAACAGTGGCAAGCAGGGTCTACCATGCAGAGCTGTTGTCACATCCTCCCCTTTCCAGGTGGCCAGGGCGGCCATTTCCTGCGCTTCTTTGTGCCGCTCTCTCACTCTCAGGTAGTAAAAATAGACAGAGAGTTTGCTGGAGTCTGTAGTCTAGGCAACTCCGTGAGCTTCTGTGGAATCGGCCAACTTAACAGATGCTTCTGAAACTGTTCAACGCAACCGCAACCAAAAGTAACAGGCCAGCCCAATTCCTGTTCTCCAGGGCATCTGGGCCCGAGCTTCCCATTCCTCCAAGCAGAAGGGCGTTCCAAGGTCATTGTGACCTGGGGCCTGTTGCCTCTGAATCATAGAATAGAATCTATTTGGGCAAGTGATGCTCTGTCATCTTGGTGTTTGGGGGGGTCAACAGTGGGATGGCTTCTAATGTCCTGGCCCCACTGGTGGACCTCCTGATGGCACTGGTATTTCTGGCCACTGTGTGATACAGAGTGTTGGACGGGATGGGCCTTTGGCCTGATCCAACATTGGCATCTCTTATGTTCTTATGTTCTTATGTTCTTAATCATAGAATGAAGGGACCTTGCAGGTCATCTAGTCCAACCCCTGCACTCTGCAGGAGCATAGTCAAAAGACAGCCCTAGAACATACCCAAAAGATGGCCGTCCAGCCTCCGTTTGAAAACGTCCAGCGAAGGAGCCTCCACCACCTCCCGAGGCAGTCTGTTCCACTGCTCAACCACTCTTACAGCTAGGAAGTTTCTCCTGATATTTAGCCGGTAACGACTCCCTTATAATTTCCACCCATTAGAGCTAGTCTTGCAATCCAGAGCAAGAGAGAATAGATCTGCTCCATCTCTGAGGAGACCATAGTGGAGACGTGCAATGTCTTTGTCATCTCAGTTAACCAACTGTACAGAAAGAGGTGGTGGCGGGGTTACGGTGAGTGGTGGAAAGTGCTGGTAAGTCGCAGCCGACTTACGGTGACCCCGTACTAGTCTTGCAATCCAGAGCAAGAGAGAATAGATCTGCTCCATCTCCGAGGAGACCATAGTGGAGACGTGCAATGTCTTTGTCATCTCTGTTAACCGACTGTACAGAAAGAGGTGGGGGAGGGGTTACAGTGAGTGGTGGAAAGTGCTAGTAAGTCGCAGTCGACTTATGGTGAACCCCGTAGGCTTTTCAGGGCATGAGACATGCAGGGGTGGTTTGCCATGGCCAGCCATTGACTTCTTTGGTGGTCTCCCATCCAAATGCTAACCACAGCAAACCCTGCTTAGCTTCTGAGAGCTGATGAGATCAGGCTAGCCTGGGCCGTCCAGGTCAAGCAAACATAAACAGAGGTGGTTTTGCCATTTCCTGCCTCTGCGTAGCAACCCTGGACTTCCTTGGAGGTCTCCCATCCAAGTACTAACCAGGGCCGACCCTGCTTAACTTCTGACATCTGACATGAACATGCTAGCCTGGGCCATACAGGTAAATACGGAGGCATTATAAAAGGTGTGAAAAAAATATTTGCACCATCGTGGTGCTGACAGAATAGAGGGAGGCTTCCTTTGGGGATGCTCGCCTTGACGCCGGAGTATCAAAATGCCTGACTTAATTGAATCAGATTTCATCTCAACACTCTTTAGCCTACCTTCCCACTTTTTAAAGGGGCTTTCAAGGCAGCTTGCAAAAGAATGAAGCGATCAGTAAGAGATAAAAGGGACAAACAACTCAACATGGAAATCCGGAAGAAAATGGCTTAGAACAAGCCAAGACCCTTGAAGCTGAGTGAGAACATTTGTCTGTCAAGCTCTGGTTAGACCTCACCTAGAGTACTGTGTTCAGTTTGGGGCACCGCAATATAAGAAGGATATTGACAAGCTGGAACGTGTCCAGAGGAGGGTAATGGAAATGGTGAGGGGTCTGGAGACCGTCCTATGAGGAAGGAGCTGGGTGTGTCTACCTGCTCTATCCCAGGCATAATCTTGTAAACCTCTTGTGAGAGGGAGCCTTGAATGCTGGGAAAGGAATAAAAATTGGTTCTGTGCATGCACATTGCCATGCTCCGTTCCCTCTCCCCATCATCACTCATAATCTTTGCTATGTTAAAAAAAAAAACGACCAGAACAAATTGGTTGAAATTAAATTAGAAGAACTTTCAGCTAAAAATTAGAAAGAACTTCCCGACAGAGCAGTTCCTCAGTTCGGTCCTGAGGAGGGAGGGAGGGAGGGAGGAGGCCTTAGCCTTCCTCTCTGTTCTAGCCTTGCTTCTTTTGCCTGGTTGACTCAATGTTTTTTGGGTGCAGATTGCAAACGCTGTGCCACGGCTGTCAGCTCTCCCCCTTCCCCATCTGTCTGCCCAGTGAACCAGACAGGGAAAATATCGTCGTGCAAGAAAGATAATTTCTTTGGTTTTCCTGATCCAACTGGGGCAAGAACTTTGTGGCTCATTTTGTGAGTGTTGCATCCTTACACCCGGCCTGTTTGGCTTTCCAGCCTGACTTCCAGAGCCAGTCTTTTTTGTATTAGCTGTGATTGTAGGTTAAGAACATAAGAGAACTCTACGATCTTCTACCTGATCATTTCAATTGGAGATGCTGAGGACCGAGCCCAGGACCTTCTTTCTGTCAAGCAGATGGTTGGCTGCAGCCAGTTTGGTGTAGTGGTTAGGAGCATGGACTCTAATCTGGGAGAATCGGGTTTGATTCCCCACTCCTCCACTCGCAGCTGCTGGTGTGACTTTGGGTCAGTCATATGTTCTTTCAGAGCTGTCCTTGAAAGGGCAGTCCTTGAGAGAGCTCTCTCAGCCCCACATACCTCACAGGGTGTCTGTTGAGGGGAAGGGAAAGGAGACTGTAAACTGCTCTGAGACTCTGAGTGAAGGACCGAGTATAAATCCAATATCCTCCTCCTCCTCCTCTTCCTCTTCTTCATTCATTCATTCATTCATTCATTCATTTCACTTACACCCTGCCTTTCTCCCCAGTGGGAGCACCAAAGCAGCTAACCTCATTCTCCTCTGCTCCATTTCATCCTTACAAAAGCCCTCTGAGATACGTTAGACTGACAGTCTGTGACTGATCCTGCCCTGACCAGCACGGCCCTGCATAGTCTGGGTATAACAGCCTCTCGGCTGTGTCCCAGATTGCAGCCGCCATAGCACAGGACTCTGAAGCATTGCTCTGCTTTGGATTCTGAATTTCAGTCCGGCTGGCAAGTGATAGGCTGTTGGGGAAGCAGGATGGAATACTGGATGCCCTATGAAGTCACTGCTCAGGCTGCAATTTGTTAGCAACTTAAGAACATAAGAGACGCCCATGTTGAATCAGGCCAATGGCCCATCCAGTCCAACACTCTGTCCAACAGTGGCCAAAAATACCAGGTGCCATCAGGAGGTCCAGCAGAGGGGCCAGGACACTAGAAGCCCTCCCACTGTTGCCCCCCCCAAGCACCAAGAATACACAGCATCCCTTGCCCCAGACCGAGAGTTCCTGTCTATACCTTGTGGCTAATAGCCACTGATGGACCTCTGCTCCATATGTTTACCCAGTTCCCTCTTGAAGCCATCCAAGCTTGTAGCCGCCACCACCTAATGTGGCAGTGACCTCCACGTGTTAATCACTCTTTGGGTGAAGAAGGACTTCCTTTGGTGTAGTGGTTAAGTGTGCGGACTCTAATCTGGGAGAACCGGGTTTGATTCCCCACTCCTCCACTTGCACCTGCTGATGTGACCTTGGGTTAGTCACAAGCTCTGGCACAGCTGTCCTTGAGAAAGAGCAGTTTGTGTCAGAGTTCTCTCAGCCTCTCCCCACCTCACAGGGTGTCTGTTGTGGGGAGGGGAAGGGAAAGGAGTTTGTAAGCCACTCTGAGACACCTTTGGGTAGTGAAGGGCGGGGTATAAACACAATCTCTTCTTCTTCTTCTTCTTCTTCTTCTTCTTCTTCTTCTTCTTCTTCTTCTTCTTCTTCTTCTTCTTCTTCTTCTTCTTCTTCTTCTTCTTCTATCTGTTCTAACCCGACCGCTCAGCAGTTTCATGGAGTGCCCAGGAGTTCTTGTATTGTGAGAAAGGGAGAAAAGTACCTCTTTCTCTACCTGCTCTATCCCAGGCATAATCTTATAAACGTCTTGTGAGTGGGATCCTTGAATGCTGGGAAAGGAATAAAAATTGGTTCTGTGCATGCACATTGCCACGCTCCGTTCCCTCTCCCCATCATCACTCATAATCTTTGCTATGTTAAAAAAAAAATCATTTTACGACAGGCGTTTCGGTCCTGAGGAGGGAGGGAGGGAGGGAGGAGGCCTTAGCCTTCCTCTCTGTTCTAGCCTTGCTTCTTTTGCCTGGTTGACTCAATGTTTTTTGGGTGCAGATTGCAAACGCTGTGCCACGGCTGTCAGCTCTCCCCCTTCCCCATCTGTCTGCCCAGTGAACCAGACAGGGAAAATATCGTCGTGCAAGAAAGATAATTTCTTTGGTTTTCCTGATCCAACTGGGGCAAGAACTTTGTGGCTCATTTTGTGAGTGTTGCATCCTTACACCCGGCCTGTTTGGCTTTCCAGCCTGACTTCCAGAGCCAGTCTTTTTTGTATTAGCTGTGATTGTAGGTTAAGAACATAAGAGAAGCCATGTCAGGTCAGGCCAATGGCCCATCCAGTCCAGCACTCTGTGTCACACAGTGGCCAAAAATACCAGGTGCCATCATAGGGTTGCCAAGTCGTACCTCGTCCTGAAGTGGGGGACTCCCGTGTTGATCCCGGAGTGCGCACATGCGCAAAGCGCATGCGCGCCACATCCACATCATCAGGAAGTGACGCGACCACACCCGGCACGCTGGGGGCGGGGCCACAACCCTCCCAGGGAAAAACATAGAGTTTTCCCTCGGATGACCGTGGCCCCGCCCCCAGCGTGCCTGACGTGGTCGTGTCACTTCCTGGTGATGTGCACGTCGGGGTGGAGTTCCCCCCGGGGCCCAATCCAGCAGGGGTGGGGAACGGGCCTCTGGGGCGGGGGTTTCCCCACCCCCAGGGGGACTTTGCAAGCCTATGCCATCAGGAGGCCCACCAGTGGGGCCTGAACTCCAGAAGCCCTCCCACTCCTGCCCCCCCAAGCACCAAGGATAAAGAGCATCACTGCCCCAGACAGAGTGTCCCAACTATACCTTGTAGCTAAGAGTCACTGATGGGCCTCCACTCCATATGTTAATCCAATCCCTTCTTGAAGCTGTTCATGCTGGTAGCCGCCATCACTTCCTGTGTCAGTGAATTCCACAAGTTAATGACTCCTTGAGTGAAGAAGTATGTCCTTTCACCTGTTCTAAGTGTATTGCTCATTAATCTCACTGAGTGCCCACAAGTTCTTGCATTGTGAGAAAAAAATGTTCTCACGCTGCCACATGGGAACTAGGGATGCCACGGTCCTTGCTACAAAGGAGTTCTCCGGGCACATGTATCGTAATCGATGGTGGCTATTCTGGTGAGCCAATCTGCAAATTAGCTCATCGGTGCAGCAAATGTCCTGAATCCCTTCTGACCTTGATAGTGGCTGAAGAAATTTGACTTGAATGGGCTCTACTGAAACATACTGAGGTACTGTGAAGGTGTAAATAAAAGCAGGAATAGGAACAGATAACAAAAACCGAGGGAGTGGGTTAAACTCCGCCCCTGGAAGCAGAACGAGCGGCCGTCCTCTTTCCTGGGAGTAAGCCTTATTGAATAAAATGTGACTTACTTCTGAGTAAACCAGTTTAGGGACTGCACTCTTGAGTTCCTTTGTTCTGCAATGAAAATTCCCAGGGTATAATGATGATCCCTGGGGTGGGAATGAGTGCTTTTCTCAGGCCACTCTTGAACAGGTCTAGCGAGACGTAAGTTCCTTTTTGGTCAAGGAGTTTACTCCAAGGAAGAAGGATCTTGGGTCCTTTCTGCATTAGACCTTAAATCCTGGTTCAACCCTTACATTCTACACTACACCTGAGTTCGCCCCTGTAATTATCTCGGGGTATTTTTTACATTCTACACTACACTCAAGTTCATCCCATTTTCACCACACACTTGTCCCAGGATAAACGGATGCTGTTATAACCAGGGATAAATGCAAGGGTATTGTGTCGCAAGCTGAACTCTGATAAAACCAGGGATGAGATCCAAGTGCGGAAAGGACCTTGCTCTACTTGCAGAGGCCACGTTAAGCCTGATCCCTTGTTTTTATTTATCCATTTGTTGTTATATGAGAAAGCACAGTCCCCCGGGCTCCTTTGGGCAAAGGAAGGCAGCATGGTGTAGCCCAGGCTCATCAGATCTTGGAAGCTTAGCAGGGTCGGTACTTGGACGGGAGACCACCGAAGAAGGCTCTGCAGAGGAAGGCAATGGCCAACCCACTTCTGCTCCTCACTTGCCTTGAAAGCATCTTGCTGCTGTTGCCATAAATCAGTTGTAACCCCGACAGCACTCCACCTATGTGCGCTTGCTCCCTGGCAGCACTAGCTGAAGACAGCTGACTTGGGGTAGGCAAGGGGAGCAGCAGGGAGAGATGACTGTGGAGCTACTCTTGGTTTCCCACATGCTCGGCCACACCCCTGTGGGGCTTCCGGTTAGAGGATGCCACCTGGCATCTCTCAGGCAACCATGCATTTTTTAAAAGGCCTGAGGAATGAGGACACCCCACTTCTGGCTCCCAGCACAGAAAGGAGTAGAGCAACAGGAGAGGAGGTGGAGCAGTGTGGAGTTCCACTCCTGCCCATCTCTATTGGACGGCCAGTTTGGTGTAGGGGTTAAGTGTGCGGACTCTAATCTGGGAGAACCGGGTTTGATTCTCCACTCCTCCACGCGCAGCTGTGGCCACACTCCTGTGGGGCTTCTGGTTAGAGGATGCTACCTGGCATCTCTCAGGCAACCATGCGCCTTTTAAAAGGCCCGCCTATCTCACAGGGTGTCTGTGGTGGGGAGGGGAAGGAAAAGGAGACTGTAAGCCGCTCTGAGACTCCAAGTGAAGGGCAGGGTATAAATCCAATCTCTCCTCCTCCTCCTCCTCATCATCATCTAAGAGAAGGGGTTTTATCTAAGCCAGACTCTAGTGAATGATAAAATTGCCATGTTCAAGGCAGGGCTGCCAATCCCCCAGTTGGGGTGGGGGATGACCCAGCCCCTCCTCCCATTGCTCACTGCTTCTCAGAGCAGTGGTCAGGGGGGAAAAACCCTACACCAGCTGCAGTGTTATGTCAGTTCCAGAAAAAAAAAGGAAGTGTAATAGAGAAGATCTTGGAATCACCAGAAACTCTATGGTAAACCATAGAGTTTCTGTGAGCTACCTTATACTGCAGCCTAATTCCAAGAACCAATACCTGTCAATTGGTTGAACTGTAAGTCTCAGGATATCTTTCAGGAAAGAATATTTCAACTTGGCCCTGTACAGTGCATTTACCTCAGGTAGTTCCTTGCCAGTGTAACTCTACGCCAAAAGAACTTTGCCTTGTTCACTCTGGTCATCTGAGTGGTTTGCACTGGGCCACTCAGAGAAGTCTGCTTGCACTGTGCAACACCTTGCAGTGTATGTCTGAAGAATGAGATGTCATGTTCCAGGCAAGGGAACCTCCCTCTCACTCGTCACAACAGAGACGCTTTGTCTCAAGCGAGAAGGCCGTTTTGATTCTCAAGGAGTATTTGAGAAGGGTTTAACAGCCCCCTCCCTATGTCACATAAACACCGTCAACAATTAACACCAATCGTGATCTTATATGCAGATTGGGATGCTTGTCATCTGGCCATTGGCTGATGGGGCATGATGGATGACTTGGCAATGATGAATGATCCATGCCATGGCATGCCATTAGAGCAGATTCCCATCAAGAAGATGGATAGTTCTGAGGCTGAATGTTTTAAATTTATCTCTAGTTTAAACACGTCAAAAGTGCTGTTGAATGCTCAAGCCAAAGCGTACATGAATCTCCATAACTGGGACTGCAATGTAAGATTTAGAGTCGGGCATCAAATAAAGAATTGTTCCAGCCTTCAGAATCCAAGAGTAACATTTCTGTCGACATCAGTGGTTCATTTCAACTCTGACATCAACCTCCATTCAGGAATCTAGATATAGGACACTGGGTGCTTAGCTCTTCCCCACTAGGACACAGGATAGATTGGAAAGATGGACTACTGGTTCTGGAATAAGGCGAAACCTCAGAAGCTATGAGCATAACCCAATCATGAACACACTTGTTGGTTCCTGGGTTGCGTAACACCCACACTCTCAAAGGCATCAAGGGCTCACAAATGTAACTTTTGCATGGCACAATGGTAGTGTTATACAAATCAATATCCAGTCAAAAATAGAAGATTGACGTCAAAATGAGGAGGAAGATCTTGTATTTAATTGCAATTAAACACGGGAAACAGTTAGGCCAAAGGACCCATCAAAGTTGACTGCTTTCTGAGCCC
>NW_015163629.1:717762-726110 GCF_001447785.1 Gekko japonicus
AGCTCCCACCAGGCCCTCCTGTCTTCCGCTGTCTTCTGAAGTTGGCTCAATTTCATGTTCGTTGCGTCGATGACACTGTCCAACCATCTCATCCTTTGCCGTCCCCGTCTTCTTTGACCTTCAATGGTAGTGTTATACAAATCAATATCCAGTCAAAAATAGAAGATTGACATCAAAATGAGGAGGAAGATCTTGTATTTAATTGCAATTAAACACGGAAAACAGGCCAAAGGACCCATCAAAATTGACTGCTTTCTGAGCCCAATCAGGAAACACATGAAGTTAAATACTTAATATGACATCATCATATCATCATCATGAAAATAATATTCAGGAGGCATAATTGGTTACAGAAAATTAAACAACCTTTACATTAAAATCTCCTTATTGGTCAAATGTAAGAAAGGTGTGTCTATACAATAGCGTCACATATTTACTTGACCTGACCTAAGTTGTATCGACCAAGGCTTCTTCTCACCCAAACAAAGGTGTTTTTCTCTGATACCAAGTAAAAAATCCTTTTTGACCCAGACACTATGAAGTTGTAACCTAAATAATTAGAACCATGAACCTTCTACCTTTTTCTGTACCAAAAGAATGCTATTGTCTTGTCTAACATCAGCTGGAAAAATACCCTGACCTACAAGGAAGAGAGGCCTTCTACATTACAGGCCTTCATTACATCCCAATAAAATGTTATTTAAGAATAAATCTATAAAAACCAATGCACTTTCCAACTGGATTTTGCCAGGTCACACAGTAAAATCCAGTTGAAAAGTTTACTGAAAGTGGATTATTTATTGTGTGTAACTGCAGCCCCTGTAGGGCTTTCAAGGCAAGAGACATCCAGAGGTGGTTTGCCATCGCCTTCCTCTGCATAGCAAACCTGGTCGCCCATCCAAATACTAACCAGGGCCAACCCTGCTTAGCTTCTGAGGCCTGACGAGATCGGGCTATAGCCTGGACCATACAGGTCAGGGCTCGCCCCCCCCCCAAATGTGCCAGGCCCGTTTTTGAGGCCCTGCTTCAGTAGACGATAAAGAGCTTTCAGAGGGAGAGGGGCCGAGATGATTCTCAGAAAGGTCCCAAAGCCTGCCTCAGAGTCCAAACCAGACTGCAAAAAAATAACATCCACAAGCAGCGTATTGAAGAAAACGACAGCGATAAAGCAGCAGGGCTCAGAAAAATCCGGCGCGATGTGGTTTACGGCGGCAGGGATGCGTTGGAACCTCCAGTCCAGTTACAGGATGTGTCAGAAGGACGACTGCAGTTCTGTCTGATGTGGACTCCCCCCTTTCCGATTCATTCTCATTCCTCTCAACCAGCTTCCCGGGATATTGACCTCCCTGGCTGGCTTGGCCGCTGGATTCGCAATGCTCCAGAGTGTCCCTTTCCCCAACCGCCTGTTGGGCAGTCTGGACAGTTGGAAAGGATTCCTGCAGTTCTGTGTGGGGGGCTTTGTGAGAGAGATGGCCCCTCACTCCAGTGTGATGTGTGTCCCCCCCCTCCCACCCCGATTCTATTACACGGCCGCTCAGTTTAATAATAATTGCCATGTGGGCCTCGGTGCCCACTGCCAAGGCCCGGCTCGTCCAAAGTCATTTGGTGAAGGAGTCCATTATGATCAATGCTTGCGGTGATAAATTCCCGGCGACGGTGGCGGCTCACAGCAGCCTCCGCTCATAATGACATTCTGCTCTTGTTGGCAGGGAGCCCCGGGCGAGCCGGCAGACCCCCCAAAACAACACACAGACGGTGACAACGACAGCCGCCGCAGCAGCTTGACAGACGCGGGGAGGCTTTAGGGAGGCAGGGGGGAAGCGGCGGAGGGGCGGCGCATCCCGATACCCTCCCGCCCGTGACCTTCACTCTTCCAGTTCTGTCGCCCGGCTCGCAGGCCGTTCCCCCCCGAACTGACCTGGGTGCCTGGGATCAGGGTTGCCAACCTCCAGGCAGGGCCTGGAGATCTCTCGGAACTGGCACTGATCTCTGGACTGCAGAGGCCAGCTCCCCTGGAGAAAATGGCTGCTTTGGAGGGTGGACTCCTTCCCAAACCCTGCCCCTCCCATGCTCAACTCTGTTAAGACGCCTTGAAGAGAAAACATTCTAGGAACGTAGCCAAAAGAGTATCAAGAATATTTCATAGAATCATAGAGTTGGAAGGGGCTTGGAGGGAGTTCTCCAGTATGCAAAGAGAGAAGACTCTGCAACTGAAAAAGATTACCAAGTGGTGGGAAGTGCCTTCAAGTTGTGGCCTGCTTATGGCAACCCCGCAGGCTTTTCGAGGCTTAGCATGCGTAGATGCGCACTCTTCCAGAGACGTTAAAACAGGCTTCCTCAGGCATGACATACAGGTAGGCAGAAGGTGGGAGGTTAGTTGCCCGGAAGGGCTACTTAGAGTCAAGATGCACAAGTAACAAGTGTAACTTATGCCTCTTGACTCTAACCAGCCCTTCATGGCAACTAAACCCCCCCACCTATACATAAGGCTTGAGGGAGACTATTTCAAGGTATTTGAAGAAGTGTGCACTACCTCCACTGGTAGTGAATTCCACAGTTTAATTAATCATGGAGTAAAGAAGTATTTCCTTTAGTCTGTCCTGAACCTATTTTTCAACCATGTCAGTGACTGCCCCTAGGGTTGCCAGCTCTGGGTTGGTGAAGTGTAGTGGGTTAAACGCATGAACAGTCTGGCCCTGAAAAAGTTTTCCCTACTATTCAGCCAATACCTTTCTGCATGTAATTTAAACCCGTTGCTTTGGATCCTGTCCTCTGCTGCCAACTGGAACAGTTGCATCAAGGTTTTGTATTGTACCCTCTCATGCTCCTGGCATTATGCCCAGCCGAGTTCCTTCCCAAACCCTGCCCTTCCCATGTTCCACCCCCAAACGATGCTCCCTCTAAGCTGTGGAGTCTTGTGAGCAAAAAGCCTACTTTGTGAGCTACCGGCATGAAAGTTGTGAGCGAGCGATTTGGCTGCTGCGTAAATTAGTTTGCTCTGGAGCCGTCCTTCCTGAGTGAAGACAGAAAGGTGTGAGCCGGAGGCTAAAAAACTGTGAGCTAGCTCACACTAACTCAGCTGAGACGGAACTCTGCACCAAAATCTCCAGGAATTTCCCAACCCAGAGTTGGCAACCATACCTAGGACTCCCTCTGAGAAGGCCAATGCGGGGCCTCCCTTCTCTTCTCCTTCAGGCTCTTTCTCTTAAACCACTACGTTTTCACCGATGGCCTTGACTGTATCCAGGGCTATTTTTGGGCAGGAACGCACAGGAACGGAGTTCCGGCTGGCTCCCGAGTTGGCCACGCCCAGCAGGAACTCATTAGCATAGTAGGCCACACCCAACAGCAGGAACTCATTTGGATTGGTTACATTAGGGGTGTGTGGCCTAACATGCAAAGGAGTTCCTGCTACAAAAAAAGCTCTGGGTTTTGACAACAAACGAGGTCAACAGAATAGGAAGCAAAAGGTGGGTGTGGCTGGATGACCACACTTCTGGGAACATGGGGGTGTGTCCTAATGTGCTAATGAGCTGTGCTGTCATGGGTGTGGCCTAATATGCTAATGAGTTCCTGCTGTTGGGTGTGGCCTATTATGCTAATGAGTTCCTGCTGGGCTTTTTCTACAAAAAAAGCCCTGACTGTAGCTAGTGTTTATTTATTTCAGGGTTTTCACTTTGCTTTTCCTCCAATGGGGGCTCAAAGTGGCTTACCCAATTTCCAACCAAAAAAAGCTATTTAAGGTCCCTGCCACACGGCAGGGAAAACACTGGCCAAAGTGCGGCTTTTAAAAGCCGCACCAAAAAAGAGACGACGCGGCGGGATCCCACGATCCCCTGAGCCGCGGCGCCGTTGCTCCCCGGCACGATCAGATGCCGGGGAGGAAGAGACGATTGGGAGGGGGAGGCTGCCAAACTGCACATGCTCGAGCATGCACAGTATGCCCGGGGGCCAGGGATGCGCCGGCGGAAAGACGCGCCGGCGATCCCATGACCGGCAGTGATGCGGCCTTTTTTGCTGCGGGTTTTGGCCGGGAGGGGCGGATTGGGAACAGGCTGGGAACGGGCGCAGCATGATTCCCAGATGTTGCTGGGGGATCGCCCATTTGCTGCGGCCCCGATCCATCCCGCTTCCGGCCCAAATCCTCTCGCGGGAACTCAACAGAAAGAAAACAAACAAACTGCCCAATGCAGCATGCCCTGAGCTGGATAGCCCAGGATAACCAGAACTCATCAGGTCTCGGAAGCTAAGCAGCATAAGCCCTGGATAGTACTTGGATGGGAGATGACCAAGAAAGGCCAGGGTTGCCACGCAGAGGTAGGCAAGGGCCAACCACCTGCATTTGTGTCTTACATTACAGGGTTGCCATAAGTAAGCTGCAGCTGAACAGCACTTCATTATTGTCCTGACCTGGATGACCCAGGGAGGAGGAGGAGGAGGAAGAGAGATTGGCTTCATACCCCACCCTTCACTACCTGAAGGAGTCTCAGAGTGGCTTATAATCTCCTTTCCCTTACCCTCCCCACAACAGACACCCTGTGAGGTAGGTGGGGCTGAGAGAGCTCTTTCGAGGACTGCCCTTGAGAGAACAGCTCTGAGAGAACTTGTGACCGACCCAAGGTCCCACAACTGGCTGCATGTGGTGGAGTGGGGAATCAAACCTGGTTCTCCCAGATTAGAGTCTGTTCTCTTCACCGCGACACCATGACACCAAACGGGCTTAACCACTACTCCAAACAAGAGTTGGGAAAGCCCTGCTGTCTGAGTAAGACAGAGCATTCCCCAGTAAAGATGGACTGAAGAGCAGCTGAGAGTCAGTTAAAAGGGAGAATACAGAGAGGGATTAGCCCAGCGAACCCAGCTTGAATCTGACTGGCCTGTATGTAATTTCCCAATTCTTTATCTCTCCCCCCACCCCAATGATTCCTCATGACTCCCGGCTCGATCCTCTGATAGCAAAACGAATGATTGTATCCCTACCGGCTTTGCAACAATACAGGTCCACTCCGCAGGGAACAGAAAGGTTGCGGCACGCTTGGGGGGAGTTCTCCAGTATGCAAAGAGAGAAGACTCTACAACTGAAAAAGATTACCAAGTGGTGGGAAGTGCCTTCAAGTTGTGGCCCACTTATGGCGACCCCGCAGGCTTTTCGAGGCTTAGCATGCGTAGATGCGCACTTCTCCAGAGACGTTAAAACAGACTTCCTCAGGCATGACATACAGGTAGGCAGAAGGTGGGAGGTTAGTTGCCAAGAAGGGCTACTTAGAGTCAAGATGCACAAGTAACAGATGTAACGTATGCCTCTTGACTCTAACTAGCCCTTCATGGCAACTAACCCCCCCCCCACCTATACATAAGGCTTGAGGGAGACTATTTCAAGGTATTTGAAGAAGCGTGCGCTACCTCCACTGGTAGTGAATTCCACAGTTTAATTAATCATGGAGTAAAGAAGTCTTTCCTTTAGTCTGTCCTGAACCTATTTTTCAACCATGTCAGTGACTGCCCCTAGGGTTGCCAGCTCTGGGTTGGTGAAGTGTAGTGGGTTAAATGCATGAAGAAACCACAGAGACTGATGAAGTGATCAGCATGGTTTACTGGTACACAACAAAGACAAAGAGAAACGGCCGGCTGGCCAACTATATACATCCCTGGGGACACACCCCTAGGTCCCGTTGGTGGGTTTAAATCTCCCGCCACGGTCCCATTGGTCCCCCAGTGGAGAGACCAGGAGCCTAGTCCCCATTGTTACTCCAGAGTCAAGCTCTGGAAGAAGAAGAAGAAGAAGAAGAAGAAGAAGAAGAAGAAGAAGAAGAAGAAGAAGAGATTGGATTTATACCCCGCCCTTCACTTGGAGTCTCAGAGCGGCTTACAAGCTCCTTTCCCTTCCCCTCCCCACAACAGACACCCTGTGAGGTGGGTGGGGCTGAGAGAATTCTGACACAAACAGCTCTTTTTCAAGGACAGCTGTGCCAGAGCTTGTGACTGACCCAAGGTCACATCAGCAGGTGCAAGTGGAGGAGCGGGGAATCAAACCCGGTTCTCCCAGATTAAAGTCCGCACCCTTAACCACTACACCAAACTGGCTCTCTGCTGGCGGTCAGCGGACACAACAGTTGGGAAAATACCTGGAGATTTGGGGGGTGGAGCCTGGGGAGGGCGGGGTTTGGGGAGGGGCGGGGCCTCAGCAGGATACAATGCCATGGAGTCCACCCTCCCAAGCAGCCATTTTCTCCAGGGGAACGGATCTTGGCTGTCTGGAGATTAATTGTAATAGCGGGAGATCTCCAGGTCCCGCCTGGAGGTTGGCAACCCTGAATGCCCCTGAGCTCTAGTTTTATGGGAGATGGAGAAAAAGCTCCCTCTATTCGCTTTTCCCACCCCATGCATAATTTCATGAACCTTTTATGAGAGCCAGTTTGGTGTAGTGGTTAAGGGTGGCGGACTCTAATCTGGAGAACTGGTTTTGATTCCCTGCTTCTCCACATGCAGCTGCTGGTGTGACCTTGGGTCAGTCACATTTCTCTCAGAGCTCTCTCAGCCCCACCTACCTCACAGGGTGTTTGTTGTGGGAAGAGGGAGAGAAGGAGACTGTCAGCTGCTCTGAGACTCTGAGTGAAGGGCGGGCTATAAATCCAGTCTCTTCTTCTCCCCCTCCTCTTCCTCCTTAGCCATCTTGCCTACATCACTTTAAGACAGAGGAGGGCACCAGATGAATTGTCTCTTTGTTAGTATTTACAAATTAAATGTTTTCTGTGGTTTAATGAGAGGAAATTCAAAACCTCGACTAGTTCAGAGTTGCAGAAAGGGATGTTAGGTTAGGTAACTTGCATCAGGCAACCAGACTACAAGAAACCCCTTCTAGCATGCAGCGGAGAAGAAAAGAAGAGATTGGATTTATACCCTGCCCTTCACTACCAGAAGGAGTCTCAGAGAGGCTTACATTCTCTTTTCCCTTCCCCTCCCCATAACAGACACCCTGTGAGGTAGGTGGGGCTGAAAGAGCTCTTTCAAGGACTGCTCTTGAGAGAACAGCTCTGTCATGACCCCTAGTGGGTTGCCACCTTTCTTTGCCACCACTGTGGACTTAGGGTCCCTTGGGAAGGCACAGAGTACCCTCCCAAGCCCAACCAAAATGCCCCTTTTATGCCGAGAAATATAGGCGTGATGACCAGGCAGAGAACATTAAACAAATGGTTTATTAATACAGTAATGGGGCAAGGAAAACAAGACAAGGTGCTTAAAATACATAACAGTGTCTAAAGGCAAAATAAACAAATCTAACCCGACTACCTATTTCTCTTAACTGGTTACTATTCAAGACCCACAGCCTTTTATACCAGGCCTGTGCCTGTACTCACTCTGTCCCAAGTGAGGGATCTTTCTCTAAGACCAGACCATCCCCTCAGTTTAACCCTGTGAGAGGAAAGAACACAGTAGAGAAAAGAACGCAGTTCCACAGACTGCAAAGCTTAAGTCACAATCTCTTCACACAATCCCTGGATACCGATTGGTTACAACCATCACTAAGCATTATGGGGAATGTAGGTTGTGTCTGCCTTCCACTTCTACACAGGTCTCCTGGGCCTAGGCCTCACTAGGCCTCGTCTCCCAGTCCTACACAGATCATGACAAGCTCTGAGGGAACTTGTGACTGACCCAAGGTCACACCAGTAGCTGCATGTGGAGAAGTGGGGAATCAAAACTGGTTCTCCCAGAATACACTCCATGCTCCTAACCACCAAACCAACCTGGAAAAGATTTATGAGTAATTATCATGGACGATGGGTGCTTCAGGCTGCATTAAAAAATCATTAATGCCTCACTGAATGGTGGTATCCATGAAAACAGTTTCAAGTTATTGCGCAGGTGGCACTATACGCAAGCCAAATTTGCTCATGTTTCCAAGACAAATTCTGCATCTAACATCTGTTGGAGATGAGGAAAAGCAGTTGGTACCTTGTTCCACATTTGGTCGAATTGTCCACCTGTGCAGAGATAAAGGAGCAAGATACTTCCTGTTGTTTCTGAGACTGTGGGAGGAGGGAGGTCTGTCTTAGTAAGGATCCAGAGCTTTCCTTTCCTTTCCTTTCCTTTCCTTTCCTTTCCTTTCCTTTCCTTTCCTTTCCTTTCCTTTCCTTTGCCTTCCCTTCCCTTCCCTTCCCTTTTCTTTCCTCCAATAACAGTTCTATGATGCATAGATCTTGAGCAGTGAAGACACAGAGCTTTCATTAATTGGTGTCATCCTTACAATGCTAGGAAGCAAGGTTCATGGTTTAGTGGTAAATATGCTGATAGAGGCCAGGATTTAAATTGTGCAAACTTGGAAATCAATTAAGTTATTGAAAAAG
>NW_015163630.1:0-32622 GCF_001447785.1 Gekko japonicus
CAAACATAAGCTCATATAGTTACACAGGACCAAAACACTTTCAAAGGTCAAACCCTGACATCTACTGGGCAACAAGGTGGGACCCTATAAAATGCTATCTTACTAAAAAAAAAATGGAATTCTATACCTAAAAGGTAGTTTGGTGCCATTTCCCTGTATACTTATTTTATTTTATTTTTATTTACATTATTTATGGTCCGCCTTTCTCACAGGGACTCAAGGCTGATTACACAGAGTGAGTCAATACAATCACTAAGATGGGATTTTGAGTAACTAATGCATTAGGATTTTAGAAGTCTGGAACTACCAGAAAGAACTGAAGCATATCACAAGTATCCACATATCACATTAAATAGTACAAAAATTACATAATAGGGTCCTATTAAAATAAGTGATTCACTGCAGTATAGGCCACAGTCCCTAATCATTTTTCCAAGTAAGTTTGCAAACCATTTTGTGCAGTTGTAACCCTAATTACCTCCACAGAAAGTACACTGATTTCAGCTTCATTCCAAGAGCCATGGGCCTACCTAAAAGAGCCAAGGGTCTACCTAAAAGAGCCAAGGGCCTAACTAAAAGAGATGCTGGGAGAGCCATTATTGAATTGCCCCCACATAATTTTTTTAAAAAAAACCCTAACAAGCAGCTATAGGGCTGACTTCATTCAGCTTTGGAGCATTTGGGGGGAAGCAAAAGACGTTCTTTCCCACCCCGATAGTTTTGCCAGTAAAAACTCCAACAATGATAGACAAAAAAAAAAAGTAATGGCTTTTAAAAATGGCTTCTATTTTAATGGCAGCATAGATATATTCTAAATCAATCAGTCAATTGACTGATTTAGAATATATCTTTGCTGCCATTAAAATAGAAGCCATTTTTAAAAGCCACTACATTTTTTTGTCTATCATTTTCCTTCAATGGCTAATAAAAGTGTGGGGGAGCTGTTTTCAATGGGGGGAAATGCAAAAAAATTACATCCCTCCCCCCACTGCATGGGCCCAATCTAAACTAATGTCCCAAACAACATGGGAAAACTTGGTTGTGGATCTTTCAGCATCTCATCCAGTTATGTGCTAAACCTTTTGGGAGGCAAACCTTCCAGAAACTGTGCTTTGAAGGACTTACAAACAAAAGCCAACTCAAGATGCATCTAGGGAGAGGTCCAGAAATCCTCCAGCCTATAGCACAGATAGTTATATTTCTGCAGACATGAACGAGGCGCTCATCAATGGAAATGTGATATTTCTCGAGTATAAAAGAACACAAACAGCACTTACTAGGTCTCTTCTGGTTCCTGTTTAATTTCCTTTGTCTAATGTAAACTCAGTGGGCTATGACTAACAGCGAACATATAATTTCTAATTGTATGGCATTATGTTATGTTAGCACAAAAACAGTATCAGAGCCAAGACACAAGACAGCAGCTTATAGTTCAGTCTTACTAGGGATTAGATAAGAATGGAAAAAATACCATCAGCATCAAGTACATATGTCAGGGAAGTGGATGAAAAGCCAGTTGAATGGGAAAATATTCTCCCAGTGTCTTTCACCTCCTTCCTCAGTAGTGCAGAGTCATTTTGCAAGCCAAATGGAATAGACACAGTCGTAGATGAGACAAAGGAAACCGAGGACAGTAAAGTATTATTGTTTGCTTGTTTTTACAGGCACTGTGCTTGTCCTGATCACAGGTTTCCAAGCTGCATTTCACATCTCCTGGCCTGTACTGTACATACATCGCTCCCTTACCTTCTTACCAAAACCTTCTGTTTCCTGCTTTTGACAGCAATCTAGCTGTGTTTGACTTTGGGATATCAAAGGTGGCCAGTTTGGGGAGTGGGAAGCAGAATGTAATAGGAAGATAGCAGGAGATAAGAACAGCCAAATCCTGAAATAAAAATCAAGGGAGGAGGCTTGCATATATACACGAGCAGCCTCTTCGAGCTGATGAAGAACCAAAATATTCACATACATCCCATCTAGTATCCACCAGAGTGTTTCCATGGATGGAAGGATTTCTGCCTGTGAAATGTGACTTTCTCATCTTGCCACTCCTGATGGAACCCAAAATGCCTCCCAGCATTGGTGTGAGGGGTGCTTTTGGGGCTGCAGTGAGAGGGGAGAAATGAAACAGTTGTGCTCCATGGGCCAAAATCTTTCCGTCCATGGGAAAGCTCTGCTGGATCCAAGCCATTTTTTTTCCTACCAGAAATGGTTCTGGACACCTTACAGATGGAAGCCACATATCCAGACTTGATTTTGATCTTTTCTTTCACAGACTGGCCTGCATCTGGGACTGCCTAGCCCCCATGTGGAACTGGGGATCTACTGGAATTACAACTTCTCCCCAGATTCCAGAGATTGGTTCCCCTAGAGAAAATGAGGTCCCTTCCTCACCAAACCCTGGCATCCCCAGGCATCACCCCCAAATCTTTAGGAATTTCCCTACCCAGAGTTGGAAACCCTAGATATGTGGCTCCATTTTGTAAGATCTTTACTGTGTGGTAGTTGCAAAAAAGGGATCATCAACATTAACTCCTAACTCCTACCAGAAGAAAACCGTTGGTCAGACAGGGTAAATGATGAGATTGTTGGTTTTCATGCTGTTTTAGCATTGCCAGGTCACAGTTAGGGTCTGGGGGGGGAAGACCCAAAAGACCGAAAATGTGGGGGGTGTCAGCTGCATCATGACACACTGACATAACTCCTTGTGCACCCATAAGCAATGTCAGTGCATCACTGGAGGATACAAGGAATGCTCTGGCATTTGGGCAGAATTCTATGGTTAAACCCAGGCTTTTTGAGGGGGGGGGTGAACTGGCCATGCTTTACAATCGGGACGGAGTGCTGGATGGAAATTGGTATCTCCCCCCCAAAAAAACCCTGGGGATCAGCAACTGCACAAAGAAGAGCCATGTGTGTTCCGCAACCTGGCGTTTCTTTGAGCAGCATCCTTTCCCCTCCCAGCCCGGCATCTGAGCGCCAAGAGTCATATCCGGGGTTAGCTGTGAGAGGGCACAGTGGAAATTTGCAGCCTCCAGCAGTGGCCATGTGCATGTGCAGGTGGGTCGCTAATGGACTCCTGGGACCCACCAGCGAGTCAAGCACCCCTTGGACTTCTTAGCCTAGTTTTCCTTTGTTGTTGTTGTTCAGTCGCACAGTCAAGTCCGACTCTTCACGACCCCATGGATCATCTCCCGCCAGGCCCTCCTGTCTTCCGCCGTCCTCTGAAGTTGGCTCAATTTCACGTTTGTTGCATCGATGACACTGTCTAACCATCTCATCCTTTGCCGTCCCCGTCTTCTTTGACCTTCAATCTTTCCCAGCATCAGGGAAAGTTCTGCTTGTCATGCAGAAGGTTCCAGGTTCAATCCCTGGCATCCCCAGTTAAAAGGACCAGTTGTGAAAGACCTCAACCTGAGACTCTAGTCTAAGTTTACAATACTGACCTTGAGAGACCAAGGGTCTGATTCAGTATAAGGCAGCTTCATTTGGGTTCATTCTAGAACAGTCTATCCTGCAGTCATTCCATCAGTTGCTGGTCCATTCAAGGTACTGGTCGCCATGTACAAGGCCCTTCATGAGAGGCTGCATCTTCTACTATGTCACAGCAGCTTTGGTCTTCTGAAGAGCTCGCCAGCTCTGAGTTGGGAAATACCTGGAGATTTTTGAAATGGAACCTAGGCGGTGGGTGTTGCCTTCTGACACACTTCTGGTGATGTCAGGGGGTGTGGCATATGCAAATAAGTTATGCTAATAAGTTATGCTAATGAGCTCCTACACTTCTTTTTCCACGAAATGACCCCTGGTTAAACCATAGAGTTTTCCCAAATGGCAGAGCATCACTGGCTTTACCCACCACCAGGTAAGTCCTCCCCCACCCTCTGCCAGTCACCAGTTGCCAGTGGGGACCTGGCAGCCCTAAACTGTATTCTGAGGGCTCTTGGGCTGTCTCAGAAGTATATTTATCTTCAGTGAGAAAAAACATTATGCTTCTCTAAAAGAATAGTTGCCCAATATTTCTTATCTTCCCCTACAGTATACAGCAAAGGGAAACATTTAGTCAGTGTATCCTAGGGCACACAGTTCATTCAAGGTGACAGTGAGGCCTGGCCAGAGTTCAGCATGAACTGGAATTCAAACACATAAGGCATAATTCTGCAATTCTTGTCTTCACATTTTTTAGCCCTAAACAACCCAGATAGGTTATGAGTGGAGGAAGGGCACTCAGAAAAGGCTACTTAACCCTTTTCTCTCCAGTTTTTTTTATCTCAAAGTCTCTAAGCTGATTGGGGTTTTTTATTCAAATAGGAGTGGGGGGAGGTGGAGAAGAGAGTGATTTTTAGCTGGAAAGCCAGAAGAGAATGGATTAGACAGCCTGTCCCTGTCTGCCTTAAATCTGCACAGATGGAACCTGACCAGGATGCTTTACATAAAAACAAACCAAGAATCCAAGAATTTTGTATAAGTTCATTTGAGGTAGACATCACATCCTAGAACATTCCCAGAAATCTCTGCAAAGCATAGTGGTTCCATGACAGAGAGGAAGGAGTTCATCAACTCACCAGTGAACTGAACTGAAGCTGATCCAGAGGATGGAGAGGATGTGCCTGGCCTGAATTTGTATAAAAGGCTAAAGAAACTTTTCAGAGAGAAAGTTCAGAACATAAGCTTTTAAGATTTACATGGAGGACTGCTTTGTAGTAGCTTATTAGTTTCAATGTGCCCTATTCTTAAAAAAAGAAGAAGAAGCAACCTGTAACAACATACGTTTACTGCTTATTTACTGTATAGATAACTGCTAAAAAACAAACAAACTCAGGGCCAGGGGAAGTAAGAACTGCACTAATTCCAGAACTCAGTAAAAGTACACCATCAAAAGTTTGCTGTCTTTAGGACTTATAAAGCAGGAGTCCTCATTTTTTAAAAAAAAAATTGTCACAGCCCTGTTCTGAACCCTTAAACAATTTTATTCACATTTCAACCTCCATTTATTTAATCCATTTAGATTTACAGCTATTTTAAAGGGAGGTTGTTACAGGGGGTGCCACTTCAGGTATTAATTAAAATTATTATATATTTATTCTTTAAATGGAGTTCCTGAATAAAGGTTAATTTGACTTCCATACAGACCCAGATGATTCCAGTGGATAGGCAAGAACCAGTTTATTCTCCCCAGCATTCACCCCTGCTGGCTCTGTCAATTGACCTTTCAGGTCACTCTTACCCAGGATGCATCTTGGTAGTGGCCAATGAATGTCTTCCAGGGCACTGTAACCTTGATTCTATTGACCCGAGTTGCTTTGATTTAAATTTAAAACAGGCTGTAATTTTGATTCTTCCCTCCCCTAGCTCCAAAAGCAAATGTTATGGATTTTAGAGAGAAGGAAGTCCTTGCTGCACACGATCTGCACAATCTTTGCATAAGCAAAAAGGCAGTCGATAGAAACAGAATTAATTTTAATTGACCCTAATATGCCCACCAAATGCTGAGGAATTTTCATGAGCAAATAAACCCAGCAACAACAAAAAGTATCTTGCTGTGCTCATTATTTACAGAAATACTGGCCTAATAATATGAAATAGAGTTAATTATAATGCTTATTATGAACTTTGTTATGATTACACTGAGCCATTGCTAAGGTCAATAAATGTGCAAATGGGAGGGAAGGATTGAATTGTCACTGTGATACACAATAATAGGCTCTTGATTAGAAAGCCTGTCAAAGAAAAATCTAGGGTCTCTCTCTAATCACTGGGTCTCTTGAGATTCTCAGAGAGTCAGCTGTAAACTAGTTATGATTTCCCAATCAGAAAAATTCTCAAAAAGAGTTCTATTTTGATCATCAATATAACCCAAGGAAGATACAGGTCTGTTTGCAATTACACAACCCTAAATCAGTAAGAATTTGGTCATTCATATTTATATGCCTTGTTACACACTGAAAGTAAATAACGGACACCTCACGTATAAGCAGCATTTGTTTCAAACAAGACCTTCTTGTTTTCACTAAAAGGAAAGATAATTGAAATTCTATTCTGTTTTGCAAGGGGTGGGGCTGGTTTTGTCATTGATGTCAAGATTGGGGAGTGGGTAGCTATAGGTTTACAATCAATCAATCAGTATAAATTCAACCCCACAAAAGCAGATTGAGGTAGAATGTCAGAAACTTTAGAGCACTTCCTGTTTGCTTTAAAGGACTCCCATAGGGACTCATGAAATACTCTGGCACCATCTATTTTTAAAGTACATTTCTTGTTAGAAAAAGAAAAAGAAATTCTCCAACAAAAAAGGGGGTGGGAGGCTTATATCATAATCCACCAATGAGACATTCCTATCAAATACAGTCAGGCACTTCAGAAAACAAACCCATTAATGTGTCTGAATATCAATCTATGTATACATCAATGCCCAATCTTTGATGTGTATAGCACAACCACCATTATTAGATATACAAAATATAGCTGGCACAGAATATTTCTCATGGTCATGTGTTATATGATCAATCATACAACAGAGTGGTCAGTTTGGTATGGCCGCAGGGCTCTTTTTGTAGAAAAAGCACAGCAGGAACTCATTAGCATAATAGGTTACACCCAACAGCAGGAACTCATTAGCATATTGGGCCACACCCCTGACAGCACAGCTTATTAGCACATTAGGCCTCACCCCCAGGCTTGCCCTTCAATGGCTTGCCTCTTTTCTCCAAGATCGGGGACAGAGAGTGGTAATAGGGGAACAGCGGTCCCAGAGGCACCCACTTGAGTGTGGGGTGCCGCAGGGGGCAGTGCTTTCCCCGATGCTTTTTAACATCTATATGCGCCCTCTCGCCCAGATTGCCAGGAGGTATGGGCTGGGTTGTCATCAGTATGCAGATGACACCCAGCTCTATCTGATGTTGGGCGGCCGGGCGGCCTCTGACCCGGAAGATCTTTACCAGGGTTTACAGGCCGTGGCTGAGTGGCTCAGGCTGAGTCGGTTGAAACTAAATCCAGCGAAGACGGAGGTTCTGGGCCTGAGTCGAAACGGTTCGGGGTTGGGGCTCCCTCTCCCGGCCTTCGACGGGGTGCCTTTGGTGCCTGCGTCGGAGGTGAGGAGTTTGGGGGTGCTCCTGGACTCCTCCTTAACGATGGAAGCCCAGGTAGCAGCCACTGCCAGATCTGCTTTTTACCATCTGAGGCGGGTTCGGCAGTTGGCTCCCTTCCTCGACCGCGAAGACCTGGCTACAGTGATCCATGCGACGGTCACCTCAAGGCTAGATCACTGTAACGCTCTCTACATGGGGCTGCCTTTGTCGCTGACCCGGAAGCTGCAGCTAGTGCAGAATGCAGCAGCTAGGCTGCTGATGGACCTCCCCAGGTGGGAGCACATCAAGCCTGGGTTGAAGGCGCTGCACTGGCTGCCTATAGCGTACCGAGTCCGCTTCAAAGTGCTGCTGCTTACCTTTAAAGCCCTATATGGCCTGGGTCCGACCTACCTGAGGGACCGCCTTTCCCCATATATACCCCCAAGGGCACTTCGGTCGGGGACCCAGAACCAGTTAGTGGTTCCGGGCCCCCGAGACGTAAAATACGCTGCAACAAGGACTAGATCCTTCTCAGTGGCGGCCCCTGCCTGGTGGAATGAGCTCCCGGAGGAGATCAGGGCCCTGCGGGACCTGGTGCAGTTCCGCAGGGCCTGCAAGACGGAGCTCTTCCACCAGGCTTTCATGTAGGGGCCGCCGCTGCCGTTGCCACCACTACTATCAACGGTGGTAAGAACATCGAAGCTGGGAGTGTCCTTGAACGTAGTGCTACTAGAATGCTGCAATGAGTACAGCGGACGTACTCGGACCATTTCTGGACAATGATGTCATCATTTTTTAACAACCTAAGACCGCCTGATAAAAAGAAGCACTTTATTGTTTATTGTTGATTGTAATGTTGTTGGATTTTATTGTGATTTTATGTTTGGGCTATGCCCCTTGTAAGCCGCCCAGAGCCCGCTTGCGGGGAGGGCGGGGTAAAAATACATAAATAAATAAATAAATAAATAAATAAAATAAATGTTACCAGAAGTGTGGTTATCCAGCCACACCCACCTTTTGCTTGTTATTCTGTTTACCTTGTTTGTTGTCAAAACCCAGGGCTTTTTGTAGCAGGAACTCCTTTGCATGTTAGGCCACACACCCCTAATGTAGCCAATCCTAACGAGTTTCTGCTGTTGGGTGTGGCCTATTATGCTAATGAGTTCCTGCTGGGCGTGGCCAACTTGGGAGCGAGCCGGAACTCCGTTCCTGTGCGTTCCTGCCCAAAAATAGCCCTGGGTATGGGACCACTTGACCACTTATCAAAGGATATTTAACAAAGTTTAAGGAATGTTCTTGGCATTCTAACAAATGCAACAAAAAGAGCTATTCATATTTTTCATACAGGCCAACTACATGTCAGAATTATAGTATTCACAGAAAGGTAGACTTGATTTAAAAGAAGATGTTTGACAGGTAAGTCATCAGTTTAAAAGTGTGTGTGTGTGTGTGTGTGTGACAGTGTATATGTATGTTTTATCAGTCACAAATGCCACATGATAAGAAACTTAATTTTCTGTCACTGATAGAACATAGACCAGTATTTATTGGGGAATCTCAGATTTGTTCTTCTCTGACAGAAGGAGGGGATTTTCAGAATGTTCAGGAGACCAAAGCTTAGGGGAGAATAATATTATTGCACCTTAATGCATTTTCCGGCAACAAGCTTTATGGCAGTTTTACACAGCATTGTTATTCAGCAAGAGACACAATGGCTTGGATTCTATGGAGTGTGTCTGTATGGATGAAGTTCTTTCCTTTCATTCCCTATTTCCCCAGCATCTCCCAGAGTCTACCAAAATACTGAGGCTGGAGGTTGCAGGATTCACAAAAAGCCATGCAGCCCAGGGGGCTACAATGAGTAGGGGGAACCAGGCAACTTTGTCCTCCCATTCTTCTTCCATCAGTGGAAATTCCACTAGCATAGTTAGTGCTTCAGCAGGGGGCTCCCATAGGATTAAACAGAGACTCCGTACAACTCAGGCCATTGCTTTACAGTCAGTAGCCAGTTGCTGTTTTATCTCAAGATCTTGAGAGCAAGCTAAGCCCCAAGACAAAGCTGAAAATAGCTAAGAGTCTTGCTCTTTTTTGGCACATTTTAAGTTTCCAGTTAGATTTTGGAAAAATGTAGTTCCTAGATAAGCACAGAATTGTATACTGTCTGTGCTGTTCTCAGTACATTATAAATATTAGAAGTCACACAAATTTGCAACTCAATAAAATTCCCAGTTTTGAGATGGGCGAATTTGAATCCAATGATCAACAGGGGTGACTTACTGGTTATGTAATGAGTCTTAAATCTGTAGCTGAGGTGAGACAACCATTCCACCATACTCACAGACCACAGTATCCCGTGTTACAGCAGAACTTCAAAAAATGTTACTTTGTGAAAGGAGATGGATCACAACAAGGAAGGATGGCAAACGCAGAGCTTTCAGAGAAAAGGTAAAAAATAATCAGTCACTGTAAAAGTAAGTAAAGAAACCAGATGCATCCAGGAATTTTTTAAAGTCCAGCGGCCACCGCTGTCCTGTCCATCTCTCCTGTAGGAAACAGTGGAGAGAAGTATGCCAAGGAGCGCCTACTTCAGAGGTATGAAAAATTAAATCCTGTTGTCCATTCAGCTTGAAACTTAGGGAGTCTTTAGTTTAGAGGGAGCAGTACGATCTGTGCAAATTTAGTGCCTTCATCTTTTAAAAAAACAGCTGCGCCAGACCCCTGAATTCACTCCCTTATACAGGTCCTGAAGTTATGGAACCTGGGGAGAAAACAACCACCATAGATTTGAATCCTGAATGGGTACTGTCTTACCCCGAAAATCAAGAATAAATGGTAAAGGTGTTCTCCCAGAATCTTGGATCCAAATTTACAATGAAAATTCTCTTGGAGCACAACCCCAGGGTGATAGAGGGACATGAGATACCTTGAATAATGCTCGAGGGTTCCCTGATCTCAGGGATACCATTCTTTTTCTGGGATGGAGCAATATACTCCTCATATTTCAAGTGGGGAGGAGATGGAATTTCCTTTATGAAGACTAATAGACATGAAAAAGATTATAATTTGCCCACCTGCCGGGAAGGATCAAGATAGACAGCTATTTAGAAATCCTGAATTAGATCATAAAGGTTTGGGGGTATGTTCCTTAATCTGATAGGGAAAAGGTTCAAGGGAGCATCAGGAACTGAAACCCAATATCAAGATAGGTGAAACCCACCCAAGCTGGAAGAGGAAGGATTCAGTGGTCTATCACATTGGGAGAACGTGTGCAAGTCAAAAAACAGGGAATGGGAGAAACACTGTGTCCGATCCTCCACGCATTCAGCTAAACACACGTTGTAGCAAGTGGTGTTTATTAAAGCAATGAAGAAACAGGAACACAGGGATTGTCTGGAATGGGCAGGAAACGCAGGGCACAAGATAATAAACAGATTCATACAACGCCATGACCAATCGTTGTTCCCGCTTTCACGGGTGTTCCCAAAGCTCACGCCCAAAAGCCTGAGAATTGAAACGGCTCTAAAAGATAAACAATTGCTAGCTTCTCATGATCTAGCTAATTATAAAATACGTAAAGACACAACTCCGACTCTCCACCTGCTTGGCCTTGTAGATAAGCATGTTTCAAAGCAGTACTAGCGTATACAGAAAGGAATGCAGATTGCAGGCTGCTGGTAGCATACATGCGCAGTGGGGTTTGAGAAGAACCAGGGAGAGCAGAGATGGGATGTACAAAGCTTACACAGAGTTCTTTGGCAGCTTGCTGACACATGGGTTAAAGTCTGCCTTGACTAGCCTCTCTTATTAAAGCTCCAGTGGTCTTGTGTCCATTCCATAGAACGGAATGCCAAGGCAACACCAGTGGCTGTATAATTTAATCTAATGTTTTTATTTCTTTTCTTAGTTCTGTACTACAGTGTGGTGTTATGATATGGTGGTTCTAATGCTTTTGTACTCTAATGAATTCAGATTGTAATTTTGTATATAAAGGTATTTTTCTTTCAAAGGATCTCAGACTGTGTTCAAAAGACCTCACCCAGAGTATCTGGCTGCTTGTCCACACATAGACCAGAAACTCCAGACTAGGCTACAGACCACTGGCTAGGGGGGAAGCGCATGACGTAACACACAGGCACAACCATAGCTTCTATCTGCTCCTTAACCCACAGATACCAAGAGAATGGGCACAGCTTGAATGGTGGCACTACTCAGTACATCAGGAATGGAGGGAATAAGTAGGGAAAGTCCTCTCACATACATGCATCCTTCCCCACTACCACTTTCAGGCACTCCTGGGAGAGATGAGAATAGGGGGTGGAGGACTGGGTTTTTATACCCCCAACCTGGATACGCAGAGATAGTACATGTGTTCTCAGTATAACTGACTGGGTAGATGTAAGAAGGATTTCATTAATTATGATAGACTTTTACCCTAAGCACAGGGTAAAATATATAGTGGAAATACATGCTACCAAGATAATCAATGTTTCATTAACTTAGGTAAGGGAATGTTGTTTCTTGCCTGTTCTGTTTTGCAAAGAAATTTAAGCCACAGCTTTTTTTCTCTTTATCCATTGTTCTCATCCTCTGCCTTTAAATGAAATACATCAGAGCTGCAGAGGTATTTTGCACACATTCAAAACTCAAAATTTCAGATTTTTATATTGAAAATTATATGACACTGTTCTGTCTTGAAAACCACACAAATGTGCACAATAGTGATTAAAACAAGTGAAAACAAAAAAAAAATTAAAGTAACAAATAGAAATAATAAAGTAAAACTGGAGGGAAATCACAAACCAATATTTGATATTGGAATACTGGAATCAAATTGGCTTTTGCCCTCTTTTGATTAAACACATGAATTGATTGAGTTAATGTAAAATTTACTACAGTTCTTTTCAAGACACTGACCAATGTTGACTTCTGCTACATGCCAACAGTTTGATCCTGTCAAGTGTTGATTACTACATGTCGAAAGTTGTCAAAACATTTACTGCTGCTGCGTGCCAGCTGTCCGAAATTGTCCAATGTTGCAAAACTCTTGAGATGTCATATGCAGATACTTACTAACCAAATAGTTAGGAAATATCTCAAAAACACTGGGATACCCACAGAATATTCCAAACATATTTGCCAAGACAGACAGAACAGACAGAACAGAAACCTTTATTGGCATAACACAGAAAATATGCTCAGAAGAGTTATGACATGCTTGAAGGAGACAAAGGTTCCACCAGAAAAGAGTTTTGTTTAATTACCCAATTACGGATTAACTTTTTAATTTTTTCCTTGAAAACCCACATGACCGTGTACAATAGGATCATTATTAGAACAGGTAAAAGGGAATAAAAATAACAAAAAGAAACAAGAAACTACAACTAAAAAAATACAAAAGCCAGATAAAAAGGTAAAGGTTTTCCTTGCTCAAAAGCCAGTCGAATCCAACTCTAGGGGGCGGTCTCCATTTCGAAGCCAACGAGCCAGCGCTGTCCAAAGACTTCTCTGTGGTCATGTGGCCAGCATGACTAAACACTGAGGTGCACAGAATGCTGTTACCTTCCCACCTATTTATCTACTTGCAATTTCTTGTCAGAGACAGAAGCTCACTCCGTCACGCGGCACTAGGGTCTCGAACTGCGGAGCTACCAATCTTCCAGTCTGCAGCTCAGCGTCTTAACCTCTGACCTACTGCAGCCCCTTGAAAAGCCAGATAATACCCAGTAAACAATGAAACACAAGCATAATACAATAATAAAGCAGCAGAATCTCAAATCAGTCCATAAGATTCAGCCTAGGTAAAATTAATGTAGAGGCCTCAAGATATTGGTAAATGCTTTACATGTATATAAAGTTGAAAGAGCAAAAATATCAGCTTCAAAGGAAGGAGACAAAGCTGACAGAGGCACAAAGAACTCTGTTTCCAGCTGGATAAGGAATGTTGCAGGAAGGGATAGATGAGCAGGCAGTAATGGGGAGGGTATGAATGAAAGCAAGTGGGCAGGCAAGCATGAGGAAAAATTGTGGAGAGTGAGCAGATGAGAGTTACCTTGAGGAAAACTGATAGAAGTTGAGCAGATGAGCATCACCAGCCCTCTGCAGATGTTACAACATACATGGGGAACAGGAGTACACCCAGCTGTGCATCTTGGGAACAAGCAGGTCCCTGTGATGCATCTGATAGGCACAATCTCTGTGTCATGTGAATAGGGAATTGTGTGGAATGGACTTTCCACATGGGTAAAGGATTCTGATTCACATGAATGGAAGCTGTACCCACATGGAAAACCCACACATTCACATAATCCAGCAATAACATAAATATGCTCCTGAAAGGCACTGCAGGCAGGCTCCTATTCTGAATAGGACACCAAAATAACATCTACAGGAGACTACCATGAGGAAAAATTGTGGAAGAAGAACCCCTATTTTCAAGGCTTCACTAAGGCTGTTATGAACCTCTGGGACTTTAGTGATGTAAGAAGCTTTGAATGTGTAGACTGGCAGACATACTAGCCAGATGATATTCAGGGCTCTTTTTGTAGCAGGAACTCCTTTGCATATTAGGCCACACCCCTAATGTAGCCAATCCTCCAAGAGCTTACAGAGCTCTTCTTACAGGGGCTACTGTAAGCTCTTGGAGGATTGGCTACATTAGGGGTGTGTCGCCTAATATGAAGAGGAGTTCCTGCTACAAAAAGAGCCCATATACTTGAAATTAATTTCAAAGATACAGTATTCCATTTCCCTCACACACCCTTGACCAACCAACATCTGTTTTGAACTCAACTCCAGCTTCCTTTGGGAGTCACATTTCAGTCCCTCAAACAGTTAGTTCCATAAAAGTTCCTACATGCAGCCTGCCTTCAAAGTGTTTTAGTTTTTCTCTATGGTGTGAAAGTTCTCTCATAAAATTACACCAGTTCATCACAGACAATGAGTAATACTCAGTTGGCCACCACCATAACTCAAGGACCATGGTTACTTACCCAAAGCTGAAATGATGTCATAACTTTCTTCCCTCTGGGCCAAAATTAAACATTTAGTGTGATTGGCAAGCTCACCCAATCAGAACTCTGTGGTAATAAAATATTTGACTGAATGGAACAAATTGAAACAACTGAAGAGGTGTAAGATGGTTGTCTTGGTTGGCACATAGATATAAATGTACTAATATGTTTTACTGTACAGGGACATTTGGGGAGAACATTTCTTCCTTAGGTGCCAAAATATCAGTTCTGTTTGAAATGCTTCTTATTCCAAGATGACAACAGCTGGTTTTGAAAATATTTTTTCCACCAGAGAAAATTCTTGTTCTCATAGAGTCAGATCTCTCCATATATCTGCACGCATAAGCACATATATAGGTGTTTTTCTGTATCATTCTCATGTCTTAGTGAGACATAAATTCCATTAACCTGAATTGCAGGCTTAGCTCACCTTTACAACAGCCGATATTGACAAGGTGCTGGTGATCAATACGGGACAGATTGGAAGCTCATTCCAACAAATTGATAAAAGTTCAGAATGAGGAGGGGTGAGGTAGTTTACAGCAAAGGTTAAATCTTTACATTCTTCTTTCTCTAATATTCACTTTTTCCCCCCTAGATGCTCCTAACCTTCAGAATTAACCCCATTTTAAAATACAAGCAATGTCTTTGAGCCATACTTTGTCCTTTATTCTCAGCTTTCTGTTCTATCAAGGATACACTGCTGAGGACATAACTGTCTTTTTTACAGGTGAAGAAAAATAGCTATGGCACTTGCAGTACAATCCTATGTAGAGTTATACTCTTCGAAGTCAATGGGCCTAGAAGGCTGTAACCCTACATAGGATTGCACTGTGAGACCCCTCTTCTCACTGGGCTTGACTCAAAAGGAACACAAACATTTTCCATAAAGCACTACCAAATTGCTTTCCAAATGTTGTAACAAATATTTTACATTTTAATGTTACAATTCTCGTTGAGTTTTGTATGCAGTATCCCAGCTGTACTCAAGCACATATGTTCCACATCTGTGACAACCATACTGGGAGGAAGTGCAGGATTATAGATAGACCTCAACCAAACATGAAGAAGTCAGGCCTTTTCAGGGAACAAGATGATGATGATGATGATGATGATGATGATGATGATGATGATGATGATGATGATGATGATGACGATGACGACGACGGCCAGACAGACAGATAGACACACACACACAGAGAGAGACGATAGATAGTCCCTCAACCACTTTCTGGAGTGGTCTTTTGAAACTGAGCCTGATTTGAAATGAGGCTTGCCTCAACGATGTTGCTACCAACCATGTTGCTACCCATCAGATTCTACCAGTTTCCCCTTCCCATTTCATGGCAACCAACCCTTACCTTTGTAAAAAGAAGTGAGTAACTGGTAATGGAGACAGGATATAGAGTTGCCATCCAGTTGCGGGAAACCAGCAAAAGCCTGGGAACACAGACTGGTATAACCAGTGTCATACAATGCCACAATGCCATTGCTGGTCAAAACCCTGGATGTGACATCATCAAATTATGTGACACTCTAGGAATTTTGCAGATCTCAGAAATTCCTAGAGTACGTAGCAATTTGCATGGGCTCTCCCTTCCACTGCAGGCCAGTGAGACCCCCAAATGTTGTTTCTGGGGGTCAGTAGAACATCAAGAACAATATAGCAGAGGCTACAGAGGGAGTGGGAAATTAGTAAAAATAATTGTCCCTTCTTAATAAAACTTGAGTTCCCTCAAGGTTTTTTTTAAGGGTCAGCTTTTTTGAGCCCATGTCAAGATCCGATTCCCACTAAATTCAGTTTACAGAAGTGGCATTGTAAATAGGGCAATCCTCTGTGTGTTCATCATAGACCCCAGAAGAGTTCTACACCAAGCACCTTTTTAATGTATTTCATTGACATGCTTAAACTTTATAACTGCCTGAATTTTGCTGTCGACACTTAGCCCTTAGTTTTAAGACCGTTTCGAGTTACTCTAAAAAAGAAATCACTTTACTCTTAATTCCCTGAAAGCCCCGCGCTGTTTTAAATTACACGCTTATATTGGGCTAGGCAGACTATTTATTCAGCAGGCAAATTTCAGAACCATCTGAAATTAATTTCCCAACTCCAGAGTTCCTGGGTACCAGCCTTCAATCTAGCCATGGAATTTCCTGGTCAAGCTGCACGTGTTTCAAACTTCTTGTTACAGTTTTCTCAGCACTGCCAGGCTGCTGCTGTGCCAGTGCTTGAAACTGAAGATGGAATCCTTCATGGCTGCTGCTGTTCATCCATTGCCTACCCACTTTCATGTGGAATGCCAAGTTGTAAATTCTGAATAACTTTCTCCAAGGTAACTCCCGCACCTTCAGTAAAGTAGTTCAAAGCCCACATCTTTCAACTGTAAAATGGACCAAAGTTATGCCATGAATCACAATCACACAAGAACAAACAAGTCTCCAGATCTGGAAAACTGTTCACCCTCATTTATCTAGTTCATTGAGTTGCCATCTCTCTTATTTAAACATATTTTAATAATCTGTATACATTTTTAAATTGCTTGTACTTCTAAAGTAGAAGGTGTGCTAAAAATGGTTTTAGGTGGCCAAAAAAGAAAAGAAAGAAAAGCAGGCAATTAAAGGCTTTAGGTCACCACTACCTTCTCTTTCTCTCATACACCCGTACAAAAATATGGGTTGGATCCAACCAGCTTTGCTGCTGGTAAAAAAAAAAAAGAGGTTTTAAAAAAAAGGACTACCACAAAAGTCTATGCTGGGGCTCGTAGGACCTGCCTATACACCCCTATGTATAGGTATAACAGGTGCAGGGGAAGCTGCAATGTGTTACACATCCAAAAGCAGCAGAAAAGATGACACTGAAATGCTTTTACCGTCATTAAGATTGTCATACGTGGGGAGGGACACAGAAAGAGAGGAGGACAGAAATAGAATCATCCCCATATGATTTCAGAGGGCAGCTATGTTGGTCTGCAGTAGAAAAGCTAGACTCAAATCCAGGTAGCTGCTGTATATTTTCTGGGTTGTCTGGCCGTGGTCTTGGCATTGTAGGACCTGACATTTCACACCAGTAACTGTGACTGGCATCCTCAGAGGTATAACACAGAAAGATGGCGTACTCTCTGTGTCAAGTCCAGGTTATACCCTGAAAGTCTTGTTGGCTTCTAAGATGCTGCTGGACTTGAATCTAACAATTTTGGTGTGGCACTCATCTAAATAACATAGGAGGTGTTGGGAAATGATGCAGAAATGTATGTGAAACAGTCTACAATGTATTGTCTAATGGGATTTCTCTGGGGACTCTGAATGAGCACATGCAATCTCCACATATATTATGGTAAATATATCCTCACTGATTCTCCCCAGTCCACACATCATACTGGGGGAGATCACTGAGTTAATGTCAGTGCCAAATAGAGCAAAGTGGCACAGCAGTGTAAGTACTTTTGATTAGGGATGCCAGCCTCCAGGTGGGACCTGGGGATCCCCCAGAATTACAGCTCATCTCCAACCTACAGAGATCAGTTATCCTGGGGAAAATGGATGCTTTTGGAGTGTGGACTATATAGCACTGTACCCCACTGAGGTCCTTGTCCTCCCCAGGATTTGGCAAAAAAACCCAAAAAAAAACCATTGCCCGCCGGTAGTCAGGGGGGCTGGCAACCCTACTTCTGATGCATATTATTTTGTTCATTTCCCATTTTGAGCAAATTTGACAACATAGCTGTACCAGACTTGTGTAACCGCTAGAGTACCATCCTGTTCCATGGTGAAGCCTAAGCAGACGAATGTAGGAAGAACCCAGGAAGAAACCAATGATATAATTATCTCTTGCAAAGAAATCTTGAATTCTGAGGATATGTTGGTGAGCATTTGTGCTGAAAACACTGAATCCTGCACATTCATCAGTACATTAACAGGAGCCTAGTGAACTTTGGGCTGACCCATGGCAAGGCAAGGGCTTGTAGAGTGAAGCTTCCTACTGTCCGGAGTGGTGCTCATCTCTGACAAGAGCCTTGAAACAGTATAGAATGTTGTTTATCTATCTGGGAAGCCATGTACTATAAATAGACACATGTGACAGAAGATGGACGTCTCTAAGGAATCTATGGACTAGCTGGTGTAGTTGGGATGACCACAACCCACATGCTGACATGACCATGTAATTAAACTCTGTAGCATAATGTATACATGCTGTGGATATAGAACCCACATGGAAGATTAAATAACAAGTATGTTATTTAATTCAGTTTTAGGAAAGATACTATTGATTATAATTACTGTGTTAGTCTCTAGGAACCTCCACTTAAAGACTAAATTCCCAGTAGGGTAGACAGTCAACAAACATCGGAAACAAAAATTGGTTTGTAACCTGAGTATAAGAGAAAACAGGACAATAAAACAAAACTGAGAGCATGTAAATAGTGAGACAAGGGTGGTCAGCACAAGAGGCTGTGGCCAAGCAGCAACTCCACAGTGAAGAAAATGTTGGTAAAGTAACTCACTGCTAAAACAACCCTCTTCTTATTGTTGGCTATGAAAAGCCTGCTTCTGGAAATTACTCAAGTCCTGGTTTTGGCACACTCCCAGGGGAAGGGAGTTCCAGAGCTGGGGAACAGCCACAGAAAACACCATTCTATATATGCTTGCTGACTATACCTAATACACAGAGCGTGCATTTGGCTGAACACAAATATTGCCTGTTAGATGGAAGCAATTTCAACTCATATTGTTATGTGTGGCTTTAAGAGATTAAAACCAGGCATATTCTGAACTGTATGTAGGGCTGCCACTTCTTCCTCAGTGTCTTTAGGGTTATTCTTTCCTACATGTTTGCTTATTTATTTGTGCATGAATGGCCTTTCCCACCATCCAGGTGGCTCAAAGCCCCCCTGATTCTTTCAGTGACTTTGGCACCGTCAACTATTCTATTGTTCTGAACCATTTAGAACTTCAGGCTAGAATCTCAGGAGTCATTCTTGCAACATTTTCAGACTTTTTGTTTAACCTGTAGAATGCAGAGAATTATTGTTGGAGACGCCAAGTCATCCCCCCTTGGGACTGTTACATGGGATACCACAGAGAGTAGCACTATCACAAGTTTTGTTTAATATCTACATGAATTGGCTATACTAGATATTGACTTGGGTCCAGTACAACATTTCCAAGGACATAGGATTTCCTGTGATGTTCCCTGTTTCCCCCTCCCACAGCAGCCCAAAATGTCCCCCCCTCCAAGAACTGAATGGGGGGGGAACATTTCAGGCTGCCATGGGAAGGCAGAAAAATCTCATTTTATGAGTGAAAATACTTACAACCATGGAAATGCTGTTCTAGATCTAAACCTTCTGTAGCTTTCTGCTCCTGGATTCTTAAATATTGAAACATAGATCTGGATGTTAGCATCATACTGATGATAACTGGCTTTGTGTTTAATTAGCTGAGTACTCAGGAGTGGCTGTCTCTACCCTGAATCAGTGTCTGAATGCAGTGGTCAGTTGAATGAGAGTGAACAAACTGAAACTGAATCCAGACAACTGAAGTAACGCTGATGAGGCAATGCTGATAAATGGCTTAGGGTTTTTATTGACTGTTACGTGCTTTATGGATCTTTGTAAATTGATATAAGCTTTTGGGAAGATGGCATGTGTATCCATGTTAAGTATTGTCAAGTTATAGCCAATTGGTGGCAAACCCATAGGGTTTTCAGGACAAGAGATGAACAGAGGTGTTTGCCATTGCTGAGCTCTGCATAGCAACTCTGGACTTCCTTGGTGGGCTCCCATTCAAATACTAACCAGGGCTAACTCTGCTGAGCTTCCAAGACCTGACAAGGTCAGACTAACCTGGGCCATCCAGGTCAAGACAAAGATGGCATAGCGGTGGTGGAAAGTGCTATCAAGTTGCAACTGATTCATGTTGACCCCATGGGGTTTTCAAGGCAAGGTGGCATACACATTTTAAACAAATAAAATGGCAAGTGGTTGCTAGAAATTCAAAACTTTCTTCCTTGTTGCTTCACCATATTGGGAAATACTTGCCAGTCATAAATGTCAGCTATGCTGCCATGATAGTTTAGGAGGCCATCGGCTTCCCTTTTCTGTGTACTAACTACTGCTGCATTCCTTCTGTGCTTCTTCTATGCTGTAACGCTGTTATCTCTAAGATGTGCAGGTGGTGTAGTGTCTGGAGCTGAGGGAATAACCATGGGAGCGCTATCGGTTCCCAGCTTTGACTCTAACGATCTGAGGCTCCTTCTCCCAAACAGACCAATTGAGTTCTGTGTCATTAAATTTCCTAGACACGTATGCCAAGGGGTGTAGTAATCCATCCCCCCCTTCCTGAAGAATCACCCCCCCCATGGCCACATCAGAAGCGTCAGTTTGAACAATAAACTTTTTCGTTTCATCAGGGTGAGCTAAAACTGGCTCTGAGGTGAACAAAGTCTTCAGGCGTTCAAAAGCCTCCTGGCACTCCCGACTCCAAGGCAACGCTGCCCCCGGCTTGGTTGCTTCCAGGCCCTTCCCCTTCATTTTTAACAAGTCGGTCAGGGGCAAACTGACCTGAGCAAAATTGGGCAGGAAATTTCTGTAATCCTGACAATTTACAGCCATGCACTGCATACAACACCTCCCCCCTAAGGGAGAGCGGAACAAACAGTTTATGTCCACAGTACCAACAGCTGTCAGCCCAAAGTTTGAAGTCTCCCTCTGCATTGTCACCCTCCGAGAAGGCAGAGGCGAATTTGCTGTGCCAAGACTCCCCCCCCCCCAGCTTGTCCGCCTGGGGAGTGTCATGTGGCCGTGTCGCAGGGGGGAGGGCAGCAGAGCGAGTCTGGCTACGTGTCGTCACCCAGGTGGGAAGGCGTGAACACCGAGTCCAAAATAATTTCTCGTTGGCTGTCATGTTGGGGGAGGCGTGACTGGGCGCCAGCCAAAGAGTTTGCGGAACTGGGAAAATGATGAAGGGTGAACTGGAACTTGGAAAAGAAATCAGCCCACCGGAGTTGTTTTGCGTTTAAACACCGGGGCATTTTGAGTGTTTCCAAGTTTTTATGATCAGTCCATACCTTGAACGGGACTTGCGCACCCTCCAGCCAGTGTCTCCAGGTGGCCAAGGCGAGTTTTATGGCCCCTGCTTCCTTCTCCCAAACTGACCAAGTGCGTTCTGTGTCATTAAACTTCCTAGACATGTATTCCAAGGGGTGTAGTAATCCATCCCCCCCTTTCTGGAGAATCGCCCCCCCCCCCCCCCCCATGGCAACATCAGATGCGTCAGTCTGAACAATAAACTTTTTCGTTTCATCAGGGTGAGCCAAAACTGGCTCTTAAGTGAACAAAGATTGGAGGCGTTCAAAAGCCTCCTGGCACTCCCGACTCCAAGGCAACGCTGCCCCCGGCTTGGTTGCTTCCAGACCCTTCCCCTTCATTTTCAACAAATCAGTAAGGGGCAAACTGACCTGGCCAAAATTGGGCAGGAAATTTCTGTAAAAGTTAGCAAACCCGAGGAAGGACTGTGGCTGGCGCCGGGTTTGAGGAACCCCCCAGCCCAGAACGTCCTGTACTTTCCCCGGGTCCATCTCCAAGCCCTTATCTGAGATCAAGTATCCGAGAAAGTCTATGTGGGTCTTATGAAACTCGCACTTAGAGAGTTTCGCGAACAGTTTGTGCTTGTGTAACATGGTCAGAACTTTCCTCACCAATTTCATGTGGGAAGGTAGGTCGGGGGAGTACAGCAATATATTTTCTAGGTACACAAGCGCCCCCTTGAATAAGTGCTTGTGCAACACCTCATTGATTAGATTCATGCAGACCCCCGGTGCCCCTTGAAGACCAAATGGCATCACACGTTCAATGAGGTGTTGCACAAAGCACTTATTCAAGGGGGCGCTTGTGTACCTAGGTGATATATAACAAGAGGCTGACCAAGAAAAGAAGGTAGAGATCCTAATTGTACCCAAAAGGGAATACATACTCAGTGCAAATAGTGAAACACTGGTGTAATGTGCTTCTGGTGACTAAGTCTTATCAAGAGACAAGCTAGTGAGCTCTGAACCAACATAGCTTCCAGCAGTCTTCTAGTGGAAACCTATAAAGATTCAGTGATCTAGCACTGGAGTTATGAAGACTTGATTGTGGCCTGCATTATATCGGTTTGCCTATTACAGACTGATAAACAAATGGTTTTGTCTGTTGTGAAGAACTGGCTTCCAATTAAAGCCTTGGGATGAAAGGTCATCCACTACCTCCTAGTACCACCATGCTCAACCTGATTTCTTCACTGTCTCTTCTTTAGCATATATCATGGAAGGTTCTCATGAGATCTTCTTCATAGGAGGAAGAAGAAGAGGAGGAGGAGGAAGAAGAAGAGGAGGAGGAGATTGGATTTATACCCTGCCCTTCACTACCCAAGGGAGTCTCAGAGTGGCTTACAAACTCCTTTCCCTTCCCCTCCCCACAACAGACACCCTGTGAGGTAGGTGGGGCTGAGAGAGCTCTGACAGGAACTGTTCTGGCTTGCCCAAGGTCATCCAGCAGGTGCAAGTGGAGGAGTGGGGAATCAAACCCGGTTGTCCCAGATTAGAGTCCGTGCATTTAACCACTACACCAAACAGCAAACAGGAGATCAAAATCAAGGACTTTTCCAAATGATACAGCTCCATTTTCTCCTGCTGTGTCCCCAAAGAGCTTTACAGTCATTGGATCAACATCTGCTGGTGGTCCCTGGCCTAAAGAACATCTGTTTAGCCTCAACCAGACCCAGAGTTTTCTTGGCTCTGGCTCCAGCCTGGTGAAACACTCTACCAAATGAGGTCAGGGCCCTGCAGGATCTGCTTCAGTTCCACAGAGCCTGTAAAACAGAGGTGTTCTGCTGGGCCTTTGGTTGAGGTGACAGGTGTCCCGTTATATTGGCCTCCACTGCCTCACCCCTCCCTGACCTAGTACGATCAGAGATTGTTGGTGGTGATTGCCCACTGCCCAACTGGTTAATCCTGGGTTCATCTGTACAGACCCATAGGAGCACCACACACTTATGTCTATGTGTCATCTTGTATTCTGAATTATTTATTGTTGTATAATTGATAGACAGTTTTATTATTTTAACTTTTATCTGTTTTTAATTGTTGTAAGCCACCCTGAGCCCTTTGTGCAGGAAAGGGCAGGATAAAAGTCTAATAAATAAATAAATAAGCATTCCCCTCCACCATTGAGAATTCATCAGCTTTCCCTTCCCTCTCTGATGAACTCCTAAACTTTATAAGGAGTGCAGCAATGTCTGAACATAAAACACAGCTTGAAAGTTCTCTTCACATACCAAAGCACCTGGGTCAAGCACTATTCCCAAACACTGAAAAAAAAAGAAAATATCTTTCTGTTCCCTTTGGATTGCGTGAAGGAACTGAAATTTCAACCCAGTTGGTTAAAGAGCCAATTGCTGCAGATTGTACATACCTGGTTTTTATAAACCCTTACAATGATTCAAATGGTTGTGAATGGTTCCCATTATTCTCAAAACTACCACCATATTATATATAAATCAGGGATGAATTCAAGCTATTAATTTTTAGAAAAAAAGAAAACAGATTGGTTAAAGTGCCCATGAAATACCTCAAAGAAGAAGGAAGAGTGCCTATTTGAAAACAAAACAACATTTTTGGTACTTGGCCATGACTCATTTGGGATGTATTTTTTTCCTCTTTCAAGGACTGAAAAGCCATACATTTTGAAAAAATAATATACTATGCCCAAAGCCTCTGGCACATAGAGGAGTCAAGACAAATTTCCCCATCTTGATCTCCAGGTGAACAAAACCCTGATTTAGATGGTGCCATTCTTTGCTAATTCAAAGCCTTGACGGTATATTCTCATATGCTTTCCTGAAGGGTGGGGTATCCTTGAAAACATTTTGTTAACATTTAACTTCTTTCCATCAAAAGTGTTTTCCTAAACCGTAAGGTTCCCAAGCAAGCAAGGGCAGATAGAACTTTGAAAACATTCTATACCCTTGGAAAGCTGCTAAGATAGAGAATCTGGCCATGCTCAGCTAACAGTGGTATCAATATCCTTCTGTTTGTACCAGTGGTTAACACTTTCAAGATGTTGATTGATCTCAACAAGGCTAGATCCCATTCTTTGGCCACTGTACATGTGTGACCAACATCTAACTTGCTCTCAGCAACAAGAAAAATAGGCTGTACTAGGAGTAAAGAAAGAATCCAGTCAGCACCCCATAACAGCAGTAAATAAGGTCAAATTAGATCAAACTTTTGAAACCCACAAAGAGGCTATCCCACAGTTTTTAAAGGCCAAAGCCAGTTTTTAGAGGCTGAGAAGTGAATTAAATTTCATTGGGTCAAAGGGTCAGGGAAGAGGATATTTTGCACTGTTTTCCTATTTTGCACTGTTTTCCGCCACTACCACCACTGCCACCACTACCATCAATGGTGGCAATACCATCAAGATCGGAAATTGCCCTGGTAGCCTAACGGCAAGGAGAACTGCGCTGGAATGAGAGCATCGGGCCACCTATTTGACAGTGGTACCAAGTGGGCCTGCTGGAAGACATTATTATAACAACTGAGACCATCTTGACAATGCAAGCACTTTATTGTGGATAGTAATGTTGAAGCACTTTTATTGTTATTTATTGTTATTACTATTATTGTTATATTCGTGATTTTATTGTTTTACTGGGTTTTATGTTGGGCTTGTGCCCCCTGTAAGCCGCCCTGAGCCCACTTGCGGGGAGGGCGGGGTAAAAATGCTTTAAATAAATAAATAAATAAAATATTTGTATTGATAGTCGAGAGGAGCTATGGCTAGGTGTTGGAGCAACTGCTATTCATTCAGAAGGTCCCAGGTTCAATCCCTGGCATCTCCAGTTAAAAAGATCAAGTAGCAGGTGATGTGAAAGACCTTTTACCTGAGACCCTGGAGAGCTGCTATCTATCAGAGTAGACCCTAGTGATCTTGATAGGCCAGGGGTCATTTCCCTTGCCTAATCAGCTATGTTTCTCATTGAGAAGGGTAAGTGCATATGTTGCCGTCTGGTGAACCTCATGGGCCCTGACCGAGAGGCATCAAAGCATCCAGGCTGGAAGAAAACGCAGCCTGGGCAGAGGGAGTGCTGAGACACCAGTGGGCATGTTCTGGCCAGCTGCACCGATAAAACATGGCCAGGAACCAGCATGCCAAGGAGGAGAACATGGCACAGGAGCCACACTTGCAAGCCAGGACAGGGAAGGCGGCAGAAGAACCACAAGCAAGCAACAAGGCAGGGTGGAGGTGTGAGGGAAGCCACAGATGAGCTGTGGGAGCTCCAGGAAGCTGAGAACTGGGCTTCAAGAGGTCCTGAGCCAGCAGGAGCCAGAAAGACCAGGACACTCCAAGAGGGCTGGAGCAGGCAAATGGAACCAGAGGCATCCAAGGAGACAGTCTTGCATTGGAAAACTCAGGGAAGGTATAAATGGCGTGTTGGGTAGGGTTGCCAGGTCCCCCCAGCACGTGGGGAATCCCCTGGTTTCCGGCGCTCCCCCTGAAGAAGAAGAAGAAAATATTGGATTTATACCCCCCTTCACTACCCAAAGGTGTCTCAGAGCGGCTTATAAACTCCTTTCCCTTCCCCTCCGCACAACAGACACCCTGTGAGGTAGGTGGGGCTGAGAGAGCTCTTTCCAGAGCTGTCCTTGAGAGAACAGCTCTTGTCAGAACTACGGCTTGCCCAAGATCATCCAGCCAGGTGCAAGTGGAGGAGTGGGGAATCAAACCCGGTTCTCCCAGATTAGAGTCCACGCACTTAACCACTACACCAAACTGGCTAGCCAGCTGGCTGGCGGAGAGAGTTACCACCCCAAATGCAACATGCCTACATCACCCGGATGTTTCATAGGCACATTGGTGATGTCGGGGGGGGGCACTCTGGTTTTTGAGCAAAACTCTATGGTAGAATTAGCTTCAAACCATAGAGTTTTGCCCCAAAATCAGAGCATCACCCCTGATCACTTCTTCCCTCCCTTCTCCTGTACTATCCCGGTAAGTCCCCTGCCAGCTTGTCTTTCGGACCTGGCAACCCTAGGGTCAGGGAGCAACTGCCCTAGGGCAACCAGTGAAGCAAGCTTCAAATCATGAGTGTCACAGAGAGGACTGTGGACTGTCAGACTGAGTTTGGACAAATGGCACAGGGTTGTGAGGTGATGGTGAATAGCAATGATCTACCGCAGGGAGTCCAAAAGGCACAATACAATTCTGAATTCCATGCAAAATTTTTGGAAGCAACTATAGCAGGAAGTAAATCAGCCTAGTTTTTGCTGAGATCATAAAGGCAATGAGGCCTACATATACAGCCATATCTGGGTGTTCCATTACTCAGCCAACCCAATAAGGCTGAGTTGTATACAAACACAAACACATGTAACCTTTTAGAAATTACCTATAAGAATATCCTGATTATAAATATTTCACTTTAATAGATTTCCTTTTACCAAGTCACAATATAAGCAAATGGCAGATATATTGGGAGCAGATGTGCAACATGTTGAATTACCTGAGTTGTAAGCCATTTTATGAATTTGGTAACAGGATAAAAATTATAAAACCCAATCAGTCTTTCCTTAGTTTTTCACCTGTCTACTTGAAAACACACCTTATTGCCTAGACCGGGGTCTCTAATGTAGTGCCCGAGGGCACCATGGTGCCTGCTGACACCTTTTTTGGCGCCCACCAAACGTTTTTTGAAAACTGGGTGGATCCTGGTGGGGTCCTGCCCAGCAGGGTTTTGGATTTGCCACTCAAGATTAAAACACAATCGTTTCAGTGGCAGCTGCCACCACAGTGTTTGTTTTATGTTCTCTCACTCCTCTTGCCCAGTGGAGAGCCAGTCTGGTGTAGTAGTTAAGTGTGTGGACTCTAATCTGGGAGAACCGGGTTTGATTCCCCACGCCTCCACTTGCACCTGCTGGATGACCTTGGGCAAGCCATAGTTCTGGCACAGTTGTTCTTCAAAAAGAACAGTTTCTGTCAGAGCTCTCTCAGCCCCACCTACCTCACAGGGTGTCTGTTATGGGGAGGGGAAGGGAAAGGAGTTTGTAAGCCGCTCTGAGACACCTTTGGGTAGTGAAGGGTGGGGTATAAATCCAATCTCCTCTTCTTCTTCTTCTTCTTCTTCTGTATTTTTTGGGGTTCCTCTATGTATGTGGTTCTGCTAGGGCTGTCAGCCTCCAGGTGGGGCCTGGAGATATCCTGATTTTACAACTGATCTCCAGCTGACAGAGATCAGCTCCCTTGGACAAAACAGCTGCTTTGAAGGGTGGACTCTATGGCATTGTACCATGCTGAGGCCCCTCCCCTTCCCAAACCCTTCCCTCTCCCGGATCCACCTCCAAAGTCTCCAGGTATTTTCCAACCCAGACCTGGCAACCCTAGATTCTTCCTCCTGCAGCAACCATTTTGCATCAGAATTCAAAAAAACAGGCTTAAAAAGGCTGAGGATCCCTGGCTTAGACCAAGATTATTCCAGTCCAGAAACACACCATTGGAGCAGGCCTGCTTATTTATTTGTTGGTTTGTAACTTTTATATCCTGCTTTTATATTCTGACTTGGAACAACAACAACAAAACCAGTGCACTACCATTAAAATAGTGGATAAATTGTGATGAAACTAGAAGCTGCCAATGGCCCAAACAGATATGTTTTCAGTTGACACCTAAAAAGTAATAACATAGGTACTTCACCTGAGAGAGACCCTAAATCAAACCACAATCCATGTCATATCTTATATTGTAACCAACCCAAACAATACAAAACAGCATACAAGCTTTTGAGTTCCCAAGAAACCTTCATCAGGTTAGGAGAGAGATATTTTCAAGCCATGATTTTAAAGGCCTTTTCTCGCCAGCGTATGTGCTTAGTATTAGTAGTTTTTCCATGGGAATGGCCTCTCTCCATGGAAATTACAGAGGCCAGCACTGCTCCTTGTATCTCTCTCTGACACAACATGAGATTCACAGAGCCTTTTTAGAGTGAGAGCAAAGGAATTACCTGGTACTTGTTCAAAAAACAATGTTGTGAATACATTTAAGGTGATGCACAAGGTGTAAAATCAAATACAGCCAAACTGGGTAGTTTTATTTCATGTTATGGGTAAATTTCAATATGACCAATACACCTGAGAAGAAAGTTGCATAACCTGGGTGCCTTCACAGAAAAAGCCCTGTCCCTTGTAGTCATCCAAGTCACTTATGAAAGCAAAGGCTCCTGGAACACGAACTCAAGAGATAATTAGACTCCATGTGAAGTAGGGCTGCCAAATGCAGCCGGGGGGCGGGGATTCCCCCGCTTCGGAGCCCCGATTTCCGGCGCACCGGAATCGGGGCCCGTGGGAAACCCCACCCCCGCGTGCGCGTCACCCGGAAGTGACGTCGCACGCTGGGGGCGGGGCCACGCCGTTTGAGGGGAAAACAAAGAGTTTTCCCCTCAAATGGCAGCCATTTGTATGCGCGCGCATACAGACACGGCTCCCGGACCAGCAGGAAGAACCCCCGCCGGTAGGAAAAAAATTTTTGGCAACCCTAATGTGAAGGTGTGTAACCCTTGCAGTTTTGTAGCTGTTAACGTCGACGCAAGAAGCCACAGCCGAGGGTTTGCCCCATAGACCACAAAGACAAAGGCACATTCCTGCAAAATGTCATGATTTCATACATAACCTTTTACACATAGCCATTCTCCAGGGTTCTGCACCCACACTACCCCATTGTGTATAAGGATGTCAGGAACGACATTGTTTTAGTAGGGGAGAATGTAACCCATGCAGTTTTGTAGCTGTTAACAGCATACAGGGATCAAGCAGGCCTGCTTCTGCCAATAGGTGGTGTGGCAATCAACTCCCTTTCCCCCTTCTAGAAGAAGAAGAAGAGATTGGATTTATACCCCGCCCTTCACTACCCAAAGGTGTCTCAGAGCGGCTTACAAACTCCTTTCCCTTCCCCTCCCCACAACAGACACCCTGTGAGGTGGGTGGGGCGGAGAGAACTCTGACACAAACTGCTCTTTTTCAAGGACAGCTGTGCCAGAGCTTGTGACTGACCCAAGGTCACATCAGCAGGTGCAAGTGGAGGAGTGGGGAATCAAACCCGGATCTCCCAGATTAGAGTCCGCACACTTAACCACTACACCAAACTGGCTCTCTATACTTAGTTAATGAGCATGCTCAGTGCTTGTAGCCTTCCCTAAAGGAGGCTGGGTATTCCCAGCAGCCAGCAGTTCAGCCTCGCCCAGAAAGAGGCAACATCTTGGAGAGAGGCCTATATAGACTTTGCTGTGTTAAGGCCTGCCTTGAATTATTGCAGGTAAATCCTGGAGTCAACTGAGAAGAGCTGCAGCATCCCAAGTACAGCCTGGAAACCTCATATACTCCTCCAGTATCTGTGAGCTTACAACATATGGACCTACAATATATGTATTATCTATGTGCTTAGTATTTTTTCTGTTCTGTGCATCCTTGTGGATGCTGAAGATATCTGTACTCAGTAATATCCTGAAAATTCATTGCTATGAAGTAATAGCAGCCAACCAGGAGTGAATGAGGATTTATATGAAAAACTCCATGCTTTGTTTATATAAAGAGTTTATTTTAAATGTTAAAGGGCATTGGTTGTATTGCCTCTCTTATGTCTGTGTTTAAGTACATGTGTAGTAGCAGCAGTTACATATTCTTAATAACCATAGGGGGAGTTCCTCTGTCAAAACCGACTGAACCTGCCCACTCTCCCTGCAGATATTAGGACCTTAGTGGGTTACAGGTGCATAAACAACATGATTCCCCAGCACATTGGTACATTCAGGGGAAGACAATGCCACAAATATGCAGTGCAAAACGTGGTTCATGAATATCCAGGGCTCTGTGCAAAGCAGTTTGTTGATGTACTCCAACGGAAAGACTGCAGAGGAGAGGGGAATGTGTTTTGACCTCTTGTATTCCTTCCTGGTCTTTCCATTACATTGGCATGCATCCCTCTTTGGTCTGAGAGAATGGCTTCAAAATGCAATAATATAGGCATGGCAGTTCATGCTGTGACAAACAGAAGAATGATATTGTCCTAAGAGTAAAATATGAGCAATAGGCTCTTAATGAAAGCGATGAAGTCAGAAAAGGCCTCCCTCCCTCTTTCCTTTTTCACATCTCTCTCTCTCTCTCTCTTTCTCTCTATCTTCTCTTGTCGCTCCTCACCAAAGCCGCACTTACCTCTGTGACAAATGAAGCAATAATAAGGGTAGTCATTTAACTCTTTGCATTCTACTTAAAAATCGCCCTAATTACCATGTAATGGGTCCGCAGAGGCAGCAGAGGCTGGGTGAAATCTACCCGGAGGGCACCGGTATAGTTCATCTGTCCATTCTCTAATAGAACTCTAAAGTTCACCCTTATAAACATGTCACCTAGTCTATAATTAAGTGACTGGTCATTAGGTAATGTATGTGGTACCTGTGGGTCACATATCAGTCAATTGGTGATGGATATTTATCCAATAACTGCTCAAAAGTAGCTCCATAGCTCTCTGTCACTTCACCATGTAACACATACTCTCAGTATCTGGAGTGCTCAGTCTAGAAATCTATTGGGGGGGGGTTAAAGTGGTAAACTTATTATCTGAGTAATACTGCAATGGTCTGTAAGGCAGGGGTATCATAACACATTATTCATCTAAATAACATATTCAGGAGGCAGTTATGTCCACATAGACATATTCTGTCCATGTCCACATATCTAATGCAGAATCATTCACAATAATGACTGGGGGAGTAGAGGGAAGGTCTTAGGGTTTCCCGGTCCACCCTAGCCACCAGTGAGGAGGTGGGAGGAGTAGGGTTGCCAGATCCAGGTTGGCAGAAACCTGGAGATTTGGGGATGGAACTTGGGGAGGACAGGAACCTCAGTGGGGCAGAATGTCATTAAGTTCACCCTCCAAAGCATCCATGTTCTCCAAGGGAACTGATCTCTGTAGTTTTGAGATGAGCTGTAATTCTGGGGGATGCACAGGTTCAACCTAGAAGGCCTGCACTAAACCTGTACTATCCCCACACTTCTCTGACCTGCAGGTTAGAAACAGGGTCCAAAATAGCATGGAAACTGACCTATATAAACACTAGCAGTACAGCAGGCTTTTGAACTGCACAGAACTCTTCTCCAAGTAAGAAGTATGTAAAGCTGAAATAAATGTATTATACATTCCCTCATTCCCAAGAAATCTCCCCTACAAATTCTGATGATAATATTCACTATTGAATATCAGAATTGGATGTCCTATTTTTTGCAAATATCTGTGTCAGCAAGCTGCCATTCTGTTTTCTGTGACCTCTGTGTACATATCCTTTCCCTGTTACACCCGGCTTGGTTTCTATCATCCTGCTCCTGCTTTGGAATGCGTAAGATAACTGCTGGAGGTTGTGTGGGGGAGAAGATGCTGTAATGCTTGCCTATTGATTTTCCCATGAGTACTGCCACCTGTGTTTTGTCTGATGCCCTGCCTGGTTCCCACGTACTGGGCGCGCAACCGTTTCATTAGCCCGCCAGCGGGAAAGCAATTCATTGGATCTGTATCTATTTGAAGTTCCTTTATTATGCTTGACCTAACTGTGTATCCCCAGTTCTAACAAAGAACGTGTTTGAGTATGTCTTCAACGCTTTGAAATAAATTTTGCTTTTCTTGAAAACGTGGATTTATTCTCGATGCTTGGGGATCCAACATATTGTTAGAACTCCCTTTTTCCTATCGTTCCGAATCTGGCAAGATCATGAGCGGAACTGAGGGAAACCTACTTAACACGGAGGGGGACTCAGGATCGGTCCCACAAACCTCCGCGTCTTTGGTGTTCACGACTGCAGCCTCGGTGGAGGGTGCCGTGGGGGGAACGATTCCCCGCCTGCCTGCACATCTGTCTTGGCCGCCTCCGACCCCTTCGCAATGGGGTCCGCGGAAGACTCACCAGCAGGATGATTGGACTATGTACAACACCCAAGGCACCCGTGAGGTGTACTCCCGTCGGGGGAGCGGATTACGTGAGAGTCTGTTTGACAAGGGATTGTTCCCGGAACCTGGGTCTACCTCGGAGAAGGGGAGCCCCAAGCAGGACCTCGAGGAGTGGATGTTCGAGCCGTCGGGACCGAGTGGTCACGCAGAAGATGAGGAGGGCACCGGAGCCTTCCAAACGGAAGAGGACTATGACCCACCCCCGGACTACCGCCCTCGGGACCCCATCCCGGAGGAAACTACCGGGGAACGTCTAGCAGAACTGGAAGACTCGGTGAGAGACTTAATGCGGGCATTCCAGGATGTGATGGAAGGTCTGCCGGGAATGATGGACGTTAGAATGGCTAATTCCCTGGCTGACGCGCTTTCACGCCTCCCACAACATGACAGTCAGCGTGAGATCATCATGGACTCTGTTTTTTCCCCCTCCCACCTGGGGGGGGCTGTGATCACCCGTGCGCAAGCGCGCTCAATTCCGCGCTCTGATGAAACTTCGCCTTCCCTTTTCCCTGGGGGGGGGGGGGG